>NC_057812.1:252080049-252115133 GCF_018294505.1 Triticum aestivum
CGGGGACGACGCGGGACGGGCCGGAACGACACGGGACGGGCCGGGACGGCGCGGCGGTGACGATGGGGAGGACGGTGATGGGGACGACAGGGCGGCGACGACGGGGACGGGGCAGCGACGAGGGTTATGGAGACGGGGGTGGCGGGCGACGGGGCAGAGGAGAAAGAAGCAGAGGAGAAACTGAAATTTTTGAAGTGTTTAGTTATATAGGATGGACCTTTAGTACCGGTTGGAGCCACCAACCGGTACTAAAGGCCTGTTTTGGCCAGGCCAAGCGGCGGGAACCGCACCCCCTTTAGTGTCGGGTGGTGGCTCCAACCGGTACTAAAGGCCCCCCCTTTAGTACCGGTTGGTGCTACCACCCGGCACTAAAGGGGGTGCACTGGTGCAGGTGCGGTGCGAAATGTTTAGTCCCACCTTGCTAGCCGAGGGGCATCCGCACTGGTTTATAAGCCCCAGTGCGGTAGCTCCCTCGAGCTCCTCTCCAAAGCAGGCCTACTGGGCCTAAATGTTCTATGCTACCCTGAGGGCCTACTGGGCCTTTGCGGGCCTGCATCCTGGCCCAACAACAGGTTGGGTTTCTAGTCGTATGCAGGCCGCTGTGGCGCAGTAGGTGGGCTTTTTTTTTCTTTTTTTTTGCTTTCTTTATTTTTGTTTGAGTTGTTTTTTTGCTTTATTTAGAGTTTCTTTGTGAATATTTTTGCTTTAGGTACAAAAAATTACAAACTTTCTGTTAGTACCGGTAGTTTACAAATTTGAATAGTTTAAATTTTGATTTATTTGAAATTTGTGTGAATCACTAGTTTGTGAATAACTTAACTTTGAGAATAGATTTTTCAGTGATTCTTTTTTATTATGTTTAATATTAGTGTGTTTTATCATTATATTCAATTTGGTAATGCTTAGGTTATTTAAAAAATGGAATGCCTTTTGTAACAGATGAGTTTTCGTTCGAAACCCTGATACTTCGAAAGAGATTGTCCATTTAGTACACGAAGTGCATCCAGTTTTTGCGGTAACCCTCTCTACTTTTTTCCAGATGCTATGTGGGTGAAATTATGATACCATGCCAACTTTCAACCTTTTCTGAGTTCATTTGAAATGCTTTTCAATTTCAGGGTCATTTAGCTTAAAAAAATTAGTAAAGGCATGAAAGAATTTGTTTGCACATAAAATTCCTTCGCGTTTCAAATGCCAAAACACATAACTACCCTAGCTATTACAGAGATTCCCTCCTGGGTGTGAAACACAGAAGAAAGTGATTATAGTGAAGCCGATCACATCCCAGATCTTTGGGTGTGAAACTTTTTCTTCGCATGTGTCCCTTTGTGTCGTAACCATGGAAAATCTTCATCATTTAACGGGATGCTCGGGTCAATATTCACTGTGAATGGAGCAACTTCATCAAACTTTTCATAATCTTCTGACATGTCTGTCTTGTCATCCACTCTCACGATGTTTCTCTTCCCAAAAAGAACTATGTGCCGCTTTGGCTCATCGTACGATGTATTCCCTTCCTTATCTTTTCTTTTTCTTGGCTTGGTAGACATGTCCTTCACATAGAAAACCTGTGCCACATCATTGGCTAGGACGAATGTTTCGTCTGCATACGCAAGATTGCTGAAATCCACTGTTGTCATTCCGTACTGCGGGTCTTCCGTTACCCCGCCTCGTGTCATATTGACCCATTTGCACCGAAACAAAGGGACCTTCAAACCACGTCGATAGTCAAGTTCCCATATGTCCTGTATATAACCATAATATGTTTCCTTTCCTGTCTTGGTTTTTGCATCAAAGCGGACACCACTGTTTTGGTTGGTGCTCTTCTTATCTTGGGCGATCGTGTAAACTATATTACCATTTATCTCGTACCCTTTGAAAGTCATTATATTTGAAGATGGTAACTGGGACAGCAAGTACAGGTCATCTTCAATAGAGGTGTCATGCATGGTACGTGTCTGCAACCAGCTGGCGAAACTCCTGGTTTGTTCATGTGTAATCCAGTCATCAGACCGCTCCAGGTGTTTGGAGCGTAGCAAATTCTTATGTTCATCCATATACGGAGCCACCAAGGCGGAATTCTGTAGAACTGTGTAGTGTGCTTCAGTGAGAGAATGTCCATCCATACATATTATTTGTTCCCCTCCTAGCGTGCCTTTTCCATCCAGTCTGCCCTTATGCCGCGATTCAGGAACACCAATCGGCTTAAAGTCAGGAATAAAGTCAATACGAAACTCAATGACCTCCTCATTTTCATGGCCCTTGGAGATGCTTCCTTCTGGCCTAGCACGGTTATGAACATATTTCTTTAAGACTCCCATGAACCTCTCAAAACGGAACATATTGTGTAGAAATACAGGACCCAAAATGTTAATCTCTTCGCATAGGTGAACTAGGACGTGCGTCATGATGTTGAAGAAGGATGGTGGGGACACCAACTCGAAACTGACAAGACATTGCACCAAATCATTCTCTAACCTTGGTATGATTTCTGGATCGATTACCTTCTGAGAGATTGCATTGAGAAATGCACATTGCTTCACAATGGCTAATCGAACGTTTTTCGGTAGAAGCCCCCTCAATGCAATCGGAAGCAGTTGCGTCATAATCACATGGCAGTCATGAGACTTTAGGTTCTGGAACTTTTTCTCTGCCATGTTTATTATTCCCTTTATATTCGATGAGAAGCCAGACGGTACCTTAATACTAAGCAGGCATTCAAAGAAGATTTCCTTCTCTTCTTTGGTAAGAGCGTAGCTTGCATGACCCTGATGTATGCCGTCTTTTCCGTGCATACGTTGCTGGTCCTCCCATGCCTCAGGTGTATCTTTTGTCTTCCCATACACGCCCAAGAAGCCAAGCAGGGTCACACAAAGATTCTTCGTCATGTGCATCACGTCGATTGCGGAGCGGACCTCTAGGTCTTTCCAATAGGGCAGGTCCCAAAATATAGATTTCTTCTTCCACATGGGTGCGCGTCCGTCAGCGTCATTCGGAACAGGTTGTCCACCAGGACCCTTTCCAAAGACCACCTTCAAATCCTTAACCATATCATGTACATCAGCACCAGTACGGTGGTGAGGCTTCGTCCGGTGATCCGCCTTACCTTTGAAATGCTTGCCTTTCTTTCTTACGGGATGCCTGCTCGGAAGAAATCGACGATGTCCCAGGTACACATTCTTCTTACAATTAGCCAAATATATACTGTCGGTATCGTCCAAACAGTGCGTGCATGCGCGGTATCCCTTGTTTGTCTGTCCTGAAAGGTTACTAAGAGCAGGCCAATCATTGATGGTCACGAACAGCAATGCCTTTAGGTAAAATTCTTCCCCCATGTGCTCATCCCACGCACGTACACATGCTCAGTTCCACAGTTATAAGAGTTCTTCAACTAATGGCCTTAGGTACACATCAATGTTGTTGCCGGGTTGCTTAGGGCCTTGGATGAGCACTGGCATCATAATGAACTTCCGCTTCATGCACAACCAAGGAGGAAGGTTATACAAACATAGAGTCACAGGCCAGGTGCTATGGTTGCTGCTCTGCTCCCCAAAAGGATTAATGCCATCTGCGCTTAGACCAAACCATATGTTCCTTGCGTCATCTGCAAACTCCTTCCCGTACTTTCTTTCGATTTTTCTCCACTGCGACCCGTCAGCGGGTACTCTCAACTTTCCGTCTTTCTTACAGTCTTCTTTGTGCCATCGCATCGCCTTGGCATGCTCTTTGTTTTGGAACAAATGTTTCAACCGTGGTATTATAGGAGCATACCACATCACCTTGGCAGGAATCTTCTTCCTGGGGCGCTCGCCCTCGACATCACCAGGGTCATCGCGGCTGATCTTATAGCGCAATGCACTGCATACCGGGTAAGCGTTCAAATCCTCGTACTCACGGCGGTAGAGGATGCAATCATTAGGGCATGCATGTATCTTGTGCACCTCTAACCCTAGAGGGCAGACAGCCTTCTTTGCTTGGTATGTACTCTCAGGCAATTCATTGTCCTTTGGAAGCATATCCTTTATCATTACCAGCAACTTTCCAAATCCCTTGTCAGATACACCATTCTCTGCCTTGCATTGCAGCAATTCCAGTGTGGTGCCCAGCTTTTTCTTGTCACCTTCGCAATTCGGGTACAACAATTTTTTGTGATCCTCTAACATGCACTGCAACTTCTTATTCTCCAAATCACTTGCGCAGTTTCTCTTTGCATTGGCAATGGCCCGACCTAGATCATCAACGGGCTCATCCGATGCCTCTTCTTCAGCTTCTTCCCGCATTTCCAGCTCAGCTTCTTCCTGCATTACCGGCTCAGCTTCTTTCCTCATTGTTGTATCATCGTATTCAGGGAACCCATGGCCAGGATAGCTGTCGTCGTCCTCTTCTTCTTCATTGTCTTCCATCATAACCCCTCTTTCTCCATGCTTGGTCCAAACATTATAGTGGGGCATGAAACCGGACTCAAACAGGTGGACATGAATGGTTCTTGATGTACAGTAATTGCGACCATTCTTACAGTCAGCACATGGACAATGCATAAAACCATCCGCTCGCTTGTTTGCCTCAGCCGCAAGCAGAAAAGTACACATGCCATTAATGAACTCGGGAGAGCATCGGTCATCGTACATCCATTGCCGGCTCATCTTCAATACACAGCACCGAAAACATCAAATTAATACAATACATAAAGTTCATACATAAAGTTCATACATAAAGAGCATACAACACTTCAATGCAACAAACAAATAACTCTCTAGCTAAAGAATTTAAATGCAACAACAAATGCGATCAAGATCGCAACTAAGGTAACAATTGATCCAACAGCATAATGATACCAAGCCTCACTATGAATGGCATATTTTCTAATCTTTCTAATCTTCAAGCGCATTTTCTCCATCTTAATATTGTGATCAGCGACGACATAGGGAACATGCAACTCCAATTCCATCTTCTCCCCCTCAATTCTTTTCAATTTTTTCTTCAAATCCTCATTTTCTCTTTCAACTAAATTTAACCTCTCGACAATAGGGTCGGTTGGAATTTCGGGTTCAACTACCTCCTACATAGAAATATCTATGTCAACTTGATGGGCATAATTTGTCATAAACACGAAATGCAATGAATAGTTTTAAAAGAGAATATACCACATCTGAATCATAACCCGGACGAGGGCCGACGGGGACAGATATCAAAACCATGGCACTATGCATAACAAACAACCTATGGGTAAGATAATTATACGAGTAACTATATATCCAAATCACACAAACATCAATTTTTTTATATAAAACTTCATGAACAAGAGGCTCACCACAAGGTGGTGCCGGCGACGGGACGTTGCGAGCGATCGATGGTGGTTACGACAGAGATTTAGAAGGTACTAAGTAAACCACACCTACATATGCAAAACTAAGTGTTATTTTTGACCTCAAATTGCATATAAATCAAATACTAGCACATATATATAATTCTTCCTAAATTACTAAATTCAAAAATCAATCACTATATAAAGCATTGCACGAGCTAATCTAGCAATGAGAGATGAAAGGAAAGAGTTGCTAACCTTTGTGATCATTTGAATGGATGGGGGCCTTCAAATCTTGGGCAAAATGTGTGATGAGCTTGAGAGGAAGAGGGAAAAGAACAGAGAGGAGAGGCGAAAGGGGAAGAACAGAGCGAGCTCGGGTGGACGAAGGGTCTATGTAGGACGGCCTTTAGTACCGGTTCGTGATACGACCCGGTACTAAAGGTGCTGGAGGGGCCCCGGACTGACAACATCCTACCACCACTCACTTTAGTAGCGGTTCGTGGCACGAACCGGTGCTAAAGGTTCGCCACGAACCGGTACTAATGAGAGCGGCCCGGCTAGCCGTTGGAACCGGCACTAATGTACACATTAGTGCTGGCTCAAATTCAAACCGGCACTAATGTGCTTCACGTTTGACCCTTTTTCTACTAGTGAGCCTCTCAAGCAAGATGCTGGGGAATAAAAGAAATTTCCACCAGAAGTCAAAACAGTAAATGTGTTACACGTGATCAAGGGGAGAAACAAAGTGGCACTCCCAGATAAATATGCCCAAGGGCCTATCACCGTGGAGCCCTGCCACTGGTCATTTCAACCGATCACTTTTGACCATCAGGATTACTCAGCAAGTATCCGACGGGCAGGATGGGCTGCCTTGGTATTAGACCCAATAATTGACGGATACCACTTCACACGAGTCCTGATGGACGGTGGCAGCAGTCTAAACCTGATATATCAGGACACAATCCGCAAAATGGGGATAGACCCAACGAAAATTCGCCATAGCAACACTACCTTTAAAGGAGTAATGCCAGGCCCAGGGGCTCACTACACGGGCTCCCTGCTACTAAAGGTTATATTGGGCTTCCCCGATAACTCACGCAGCGAACATTTAACCTTCCACATCGCTCCGTTCCAAAGCGGTTATCAAGCACTACTTGGACGCGAAGCTTTTGCTCGCTTTAATGCAACACCGCATTACGCTTCCCTCACGCTCAAGATGCCCGGTCCACGTGGCATCATTACAGTGAACGGAAATATTAAGCGATCTTTGTGCGCCGAAGAGAATGCGACTGCCTTGGCTGCCGCACACTAAAAACGGCCTCATCAACTAAAGCATTTGATAGGTCATCAAGACCACGGACGCGGTTAGACGAGTACGGCGCTGCTATATGTAATTTGTACCGGATTGATGGCCACACCCCCATTATAAATACAAGGGGTCTCAACGCGCGCAGACAAGTGGCAATTTCTACTCATTTTTATTATGCATGGTTTCTTTAAAAACTACCTTTTTTGCACGACAACTTTTTCACCTAAGTTCCTCTCTTTTACAGATGATCATCGGGCTACACCCGTCCAGGATACGGCACAATGGAGACACATGCGCAAACGTGCAGCAGGGACTCGCTCCAAGGATTCTTTTTAGATTAAGACCCTGCGTAAACCTTTTTTACTGTCTCTTGTTGATACACATCCCTTGAATTCTCAATGCAATTGAGAAGGATGCTGACGTCTTGGCATGTGGCCACGTCAGAATAATGCACGTACCTGGACACAAGGGGCTTCTTACAAAGGGCACTATTTAGGCCCGGTTTATACCATAAAGACCGAATACCTTAGGGAGTGTTCGGCGTTGCTAGTTTTGCCTTATATTCATCAGCTCCGAATCATGTCTTTGGTCAAATGTTGGGTTTGCCCGGCACCTATGTTCTGGTACCTTACGTTCCGCTCTATCGGCTAAGGTAGCACTAGGAGAACTACTGCGATTGTGCCCCGGGTCATCCGGACGAGCACCTCAGTAGAGAAAGCCGAAAACTGACTATCATGATATAGCGTGAGACTGGTCTACCACTCGATGACCTATCAGAATGTTAGAATTCCTCCGCCTTAACGAAAGGCCGTTTCTCGGCCAGGCATGTACGCACCCCGAATTCGGGAGAGTGCGGAGCCAACAGGGGCTATATAGTAGCCCCACCGTCAAACTCCTATGGCTAAGTGAAAGTGTTAAAGCATTATAGTCCGGTTACCTCATTCGCTGCGCTATCACCTCCTTAATAGGACCAAGACGTTGGGTTAAGTGTGAACACGCGTCTTCTGCGAACACCTCCGCATTATATGCGTGGGGGCTGAAGCCGACGACTGCAATCTTTCAGGTTATACGCATGTATACATAAACGGACGCACAGGAGGCACCATATTACTTTCAGGCAAAAGTATAAACACAGCCTTAATAAATTTCATAAAAACATTGTGTTTACAATGGGAATACATGTCACTCAAACATAATATTCTTCGAGCACTGGGACTCTATCAAATGAGCACCCTCGAGAACCTCTTCGAAATAGTGCTTGGCAGCCACTCTGCCTATGGCCGAACCCTGTGCCGCAACAGTGGTAGCATCCATCTCCGCCCAGTATACTTTAACACGGGCAAGGGCCATCCGCGAGCCTTCTATGCACGCTGACCTCTTCATCGCGTTGATGCACGGCACCGCACCAAGGAACTGCTGAACTAAGCTGAAATAGCTGTTCGGCTTCGGCTTCTCCGGCCACAAATGATCTACGACGGACCTCATGGCAAGTCCAGACAACCTATTAAGTTCGGCCCATTCGGCTAGTCGATCAGTCAAGGGAAGCGGACGCTCTGGAACGTTAAATTGCGACTTGAACAGCTTGTCCACTTCCCAATCTGACTGATCTCAGAAGTATTCGACCGCATCGACAGCACTCGCCGCCAAGTCCATATATGCGTCTGCCGAACTCCACAACCGATCCAGAGGGGCATAACACGGATCTCCGAACTTCCTCTGCAGCAGAAAGGGCTTCCCAGCCGCAATATCCACGGCTTCGCGCAGCTCCTCCTTCTTCGCCCTCATAGCGGAGTGAGTGTCTTTGGTCGCCATCGTGGCCTTCTCAAGGTCCGCTGCCTTCACTCGGTTCTCCTCTTCAAGAAACGGGTAACGGTCGGCAGTGCCTTTTAATTCCACAGACATCTTGGCCATTTTTTCTTTACTTTCGCAATGGGCGGCCTTCTCAACTCTTAACTCTTCGGCTGCCTTCAAAGCAGCCGCATTACTAACCCGCGCTTGTTCCTTGGCTCGGGCAAGTTCCGCCCGAAGGGTCTCCACGGTGGCAGCTCCGTCTGCAGTCACAACATATTCAAGATACTGGCATCATGCTGCTCTTATTATGTGACATTCACCAGGAAAACATTACTTACCCTGTGACTCATCAAGCCGCCTGTTAACAAGCTCGATGTCGGCGTCTGCCGCATCTAGTTTCCGCTTTAGTTCGGCAAACTCATGAGTCCGGCTAGCCACCGGAGCTCCCATTACCTGCACATTAAAGCGGTATGGTTATTGCCTGGGACTATGATCCTCTGTTCGCTGCCGTTCTCGATGACAACCAGAGTCTCAGGGGCTACTATCTACACAGGGCACACTTAACATGTGCGGTACTATCAAAAAGTATATCATTTCATGTACCTCAAAGCCCGTCAGTAGACTCATAAAAGCTTCATGCAATCCGCTTTTGGTGGATGAAACTCTTTCCATCACCGTACCCATTAACGTATGGTGTTCCTCTGAGATGGTTGCCCGCCCCAACAGCTCCCTCAGTATGTCCGACCGCATACCAGACGGTGCCTGACCCTTTTGTTTGCTCTCTTCAAGAGCCGGATGCTGAGGACTTCGGGTGGCTATAGGATTATCTTCTGGCCTCAACAAATCCATAGAGGCCCTCCGTGACGACACTTCAAGGTCGCCCGCTTCTTGAGCGGAGGAGTCCGGGGGAGGCGTTTTGCTCTCCATCATCTCCGAAAGAATATCCCCCGAAGATGAGCTCTACTGAGAAGGCTAATATCTGAACTGCAAGATAAACACTTCGGGTATTTTCCTTAGAGGAAAGATAATATATATTCACTATTGAAGTACTTTCTAATTACTTACATCTCGTTGGAGGGCTGATCCTCGCGCGGACTTTGTGCGGCAAAGGCACCCCCCAAGGCAGGACCCTCTAGTGGGGATTTCTTCTCCCGTTTGGAAGCCTCGGTTTCCGGATCTTCAGAGGTAGTCCTCTTCCTTACCCGAAGCGAGACAAGGTCGGATTCTTCTCCTTGGTTGTCCTCCTCCACGGAGGCGCTCATTCCCTCGGTTGGAACTCGCAGCGATGGGGGCCCGCTACCACCCATATTATTCCCCCATGTATCCTCCTTCGAGGGCTCCAGGCAAGGTGCGAGCTCGAGCATCTTTTCCAGCACCGGATTTTCCAAGCCCTTAGGGAGGGGGGCCGAACACCAGATCATCTTCGCCTTTGTTAGCTAGTCCTGGTCAAAGAGCAATCTCTCAGAAATAACGTCATGAATAAAAGACGGTGTGTTCGGCTAGAGGATTACTTACTTGTTCGGCGGCGCGGTTTCTACTCAGGCCCACGTCCTCGGTAGTATCCGGACACTCCACTTGAGGTCCGAAGAATGACTTGTACATTTCCTCGCGCGTCAGGCCGAGGAAATTCTGAATAGCCCGCGGTCCTTCTGGGTTGAACTCCCACAAGCAAAGGGGCCGGCGTTTGCAAGGCTGGACTCGACGAACTAGCATAACTTGTATTACCACAACCAAATTAAAATCTCCCTCGAAGAGATCTTGAATGCGGCTTTGCAGTATAGGCACGTCCTTGGCTGGACCCCAGCTTAGACCTCTGCTAATCCATGACATCAGTTGTGGTGGGGGCCCAAGCGGAAAGCGGGGGCAGCCGCCCACTTGGCACTTCTAGGAGCCCGTGATGTAAAACCACTCATGTTGCCATAATCCGGACACCTCTGGAAAGGAACCTTTCGGCCACGAAGCTCCGGCCATCTTGCTTATTGACGCGCCTCCGCACGCCGCATGTTGCCCCTCGATCATCTTCGGCTTCAGTTCAAAGGTCTTGAGCCACAGGCCGAAGTGAGGGGTAATGCGGAGGAAGGCCTCACACACGACAATAAATGTCGAGATGTGGAGAAAGGAGTCCGGGGATAGATCGTGGAAATCTAGCCCATAATAAAACATCAAGCCTCTGACGAAGGGATCCAGAGTAAGGCCTAGGCCTCGGAGGAAGTGGGAGATGAACACAACGTCTTCGTTGGGTTCAGGAGTAGCGACAACCTGCCCTCGGGCACGCAGCCGATGCGAAACCTCAGCGGTCAGGTATCTGGCCTCCCTCAACTTCTTGATGTCTTCTTCCGTAATGGAGGAGGGCATCCATTGGCCTTGAAGGCTAGATCCGGACATGATTGAAGGTTCGGAGCACCTGACCTGGGCTTTGGGTGTTAGAACTCAAGGCGGGGGGAAGATTCGATTGAGCACGGGAGGGAAAAAGCAAAAGCCTTGTCCCTTTATAAAGAGGGTGAATATCAAGCGTCCTCTCCGTGGCCGTTTGGACTTGCCTATAATCTAGGAGTCCTAGACACGGTTGGGTTACCCACGACCGTATTAATGAGAATCCCGTAATTATGGGAACACGATCTCTGCTTTGACAAGGCATGTCAAGAAACCGCCTCGAGTTATGTGCGGAGCTGGTTGAGGAAAAACGGTTCGAATAAGCACCAGGCCATGGCATGATGTCATGTTGCCAAAACGTGTCAGCAGATTAAAGATTTGTGGAAATATTATTCTCTCTACGGTGGTATGTGGAACTAGTTTTGCAGGGTCGGACACTATCCTTATATTCAAAATTCTTCCGTGGTGTATTCGGAGGAGGAACCCGCCTTGCAATGCCAAAGATAATACTGCGTGCCGGACACATCGTCATTGAAAGCCTGGTTCAGGGGCTACTGTGGGAGTCCTGGATTAGGGGGTCTCCGGACAGCCGGACTATCTCCATTGGCCGGACTGTTAGACTATGAAGATACAAGATTGAAGACTTCGTCTCGTGTCCGGATGGGACTCTACTTGGCGTGGAAGGCAAGCTAGGCAATACGGATATGGGTATTTCCTCCTTTGTAACCGACCTTTTGTAACCCTAGCCCTCTCCGGTGTCTATATAAACCAGAGGGTTTTAGTCCGTAGGACACAACAACTACAACATACAATCATACCATAGGCTAGCTTCTAGGGTTTAGCCTCTCTGATCTCGTGGTAGATCTACTCTTGTACTACCCATATCATCAACATTAATCAAGCAGGACGTAGGGTTTTACCTCCATCAAGAGGGCCCGAACCTGCGTAAAACATCATGTCCCCTGCCTCATGTTACCATCTGGCCTAGACGCACAGTTCGGGACCCCCTACTCGAGATCTGCCAGTTTTGACACCAACAAGGTCCAGAACCTGGGTAAAACATCGTGCTCCCTGTCTCCTATTACCATCCGCCTTAGATGCACAGTTCGGCACCCCCTACCCAAGATCCACCGATTTTGACACCGACATTGGTGTTTTCATTGAGAGTTCCTCTGTGTCTTCGCCGTTAGGCTTGATGGATCCTACGATCATCGATAGCGATGCAATCCAAGGTGAGACTTTTCTCCCCGGACAGATCTTTGTGTTCGGCGGCTACGCACTGCGGGCCAACTCGGTTGGCCATCTGGAGCAGATCGAAAGTTACTCCCCTGGCCACCAGGTCAGATTTGGAAGCTTAAACTACACGGCCGATATCCGCAGAGACTTGATCTTCGACGGATTCGAGCCCCTGCCTTGTGCGCCGTGCAGTCACGATGAGTACGATTTAGATCTACCATCGGACCGTATTCAGGAGATCGCACCGGGAGCCACTCTGAGCCTCAATTCGAAGCCAGTTGCGCCATCCATGGACGGGTGGATGGACCCCGTCACGGAGGCCATATCCTCAACGGCGATCGAGCTGAATATCGACCTTACCCTTCACGAGAGCCGTGTTGCCAAACTGTCGGATCTTTCTCCGGCCACAGACTCCGAACCGCCTGCGCCCGTTCCTGTCGAATCCGATTGGGCGCCGATCATGGAGTTTACCTCCGCTGATATTTTTCAGCACTCGCCCTTTGGTGACATACTGAACTCATTAAGGTCTCTCTCCTTGTCAGGAGAGGCCTGGCCGAACTACGTCCGGCAGGATTGGGATGCGGATGACGGAGAAATTCGCCACCCACCCACCACCCACTTAGTAGCCACTGTCGATGACTTAACCGACATGCTCGACTTCGACTTCGAAGACATCGACGGTATGGACGATGATGCGGGAGTTGAAGAGGAACCACTGCCCACAGGGCACTGGACAGCCACCTCATCATACGATATATACATGGTGGACACACCCAAAGAAGGCAATGGCGATGAGACAATGGAGGATGGCCGCTCCTAGAAGCAACCCAAGCAACGGCGTCAGCGGCGCCCCTCTAAGTCCCGCCAAGGCAGAAGTGGTGATATCGGCACCGGAGATAATAGCACTCCGGACAGTGCCGAAGACAATAACAATCCCCTCCAGCAAGATTTAGAGCAGGAGGATGGAGGAGCCAGCCCTCCTGAGAGAGCGGCAGATGGAGAGGCGGAGGACGATAATAACATGCCTCCCTCCGAAGACGAGGCAAGCCTCGATGATGACGAATTCGTCGTGCCGAAGGATACTGTCGAACAAGAGCGCTTCAAGCGCCGGCTTATAGCCACGTCAAATAGCCTTAAGAAAAAGCAGCGGCAGCTTGAAGCTGATCAAGATTTGCTAGCCGACAGATGGACTAAAGTCCTGGCAGCCGAGGAATATAAACTCGAACGCCCCTCCAAGAGTTACCCAAAGTGCAGGTTGCTACCCCGACTGGAGGAGGAAGCACCGAAACCTACATCCCCGGTGTACGACGCGGCTGATCAGTTCCTAACAAAGAAAAATCAAATCGTCGACTGTCCGGATGCAGAGGCCCTAGCAGCTTTCAAGCACAACATCCGCGATGAGTGGCTAGCCCGGCACCTTGGTCAGGAAAAGCCGAAATCTATGGCAGCCCTCACGACACTCATGACCCGCTTTTGTGCGGGAGAAGACAGTTGGCTGGCTCGCAGCAATAACATATCAAAAACCATGGTACTTCGAATACCAAGGACGGCAATGGCAGATCACGTCGCAACAAGCACAAGCGCCGCATTAACAGCGACAATACTGAGGATACGACAGTCAATGCCGGATTCAAGGGCTCTAAACCCAGTCAGTGAAAAAGCCATTCAAAAGAAGCACTCCGGGCCCGGTCAGTTTGGACCGTATACTTGATCGCTCGTGTCAAATACACGGCACCCCGACAAGCCAGCCAACCACACCAATAGGGATTGTTGGGTGTTCAAGCAGGCCGGCAAGTTAAATGCCGAAAACAAAGATAAGGGTCACATAGCGATGACGAGGAGGAGCCCCGGCAGCCGAACACCGGAGGATAGAAGAGGTTCCCCCCACAAGTGCGGACAGTGAACATGATATATGCAACCCACATCCCCAAGAGGAAGCGGAAGCGTGCGCTCATGGACGTATATGCATTGGAGCCAGTCGCCCCAAAATTCAACCCATGGTCCTCCTGTCCGATCACCTTCGATCGCAGGGACCACCCCACTAGTATCTGTCATGGCGGATTCGCCGCACTGGTCCTAGACCCAATCATTGACGGATTTCACCTCACTCGAGTCCTTATGGATGGCGGCAGCAGCCTGAACCTGCTTTATCATGACACAATGCGCAAAATGGGTATCGACTCCTCAAGCATCAAACCCACAAAAACGACCTTTAAAGGCGTCATACCAGGTGTAGAGGCCCATTGCACAGGCTCAGTCACACTGGAAGTGGTCTTCGGATCCCTGGATAACTTCCGAAGCGAAAGTTAATCTTCGACATAGTCCCGTTCCGCAGTGGCTACCATGCACTGCTCGGGCGAACCGCATTCGCAAGATTCAATGCGGTACCACAATATGCATATCTCAAGCTCAAGATGCCAGGACCTTGGGGGGTCATCACAGTCAACGAAAACACAGAACGCTCTCTCCGCACGAAGGAGCACACTGCAGCCCTCGCAGCAGAAGCACAAAGCAGCCTCTTAAGGCAATCCACTAGTTCGGCGATTAAGGACCCAGACAACTTCAAGTGCGCCCGGAGTAATCAGCAACTGGACCGCCTGGCACGTTCTGAGCTCGCATAGCAATGCGGCCCCCACCCCGGTCCCAGCCAAACGGTGAAATCCATGCCACGCGTACATAATTACGCATTAAAAATACCATGGGCACAGGCGGGGAAGGGGGCACAACTACGGCATGCCCCAAGACGCAGCTTAAACCGCACTAGGGGCTTCCCGCTTTGTTATTTTTTCTCTTTTAGGACTTTAATCTCCAGAAACCCTGTCCGGCAGCATGATTGCCGAACACATGATGCAGCAACCAAGGAGGCAGAAAGCTACGTCACACCACGGAACTCCCAGGTGGATTACGATAACGAGTGAAATATTTGCTTTAATATTATTCCTCAGCTTGCCCTTGGAAGGGACATGTCAAATAGTCCTACTTTTTGCTTATCGCTCTACTTGTATAATTCTGCTTTAACACACCCTTTTGAATAAAACAATGCATAACATTATGACTATTATTGCATTCTTCCTTTCTATACATATATGTTCATTCATCACATCTAGCACCCGTACACTCTGGTACGGCCAATACGCTAGGGGCTTAAGCATACCCCATAATACGGCGTGAGAAGTCCGAACACTTTTGACAGTGCGGCACCCCGAACTTATAGCATTATATGCATCAGCTCCGAATCATGTCTTGGTTCAATAGTTGGGTTTTCCCGGCTCCCATGGTTTGGTATCTTACGTTCCGCTCTATCGGCTAAGGTAGCACTGGGAGAACTACTGTGATTGTGCCCCGGTTCTGCTGGGCTAAGCACCTCGGTAGAGAAAGCTAAAACTAACTGTCATGATAAGGCAAGAGACTGGTCGCTGTTCGAGAGGTTTCAAGTCCCTAAAGACTTATGCCGCTTAGAGCGAGGAGTCGGCCCTGTCCGGCTTAAGGCGTGTGTCGCGCCCCGAACTCGTCCTTCTGAATACTAGGGGCTTCGCCGAAATTTAAAATTATAGAATTCTATGGCTAAGTGAGAGTGATAACGCATTATGGTCCGATTGCCTTGTTCGTTGTGCTGAGCACCTCCCTCGAAGGACCCAACAATGGGAACAAGAGTGCTCAGGTTTATCCCGAACACCCCAGCACTCGTGGCGTGGGGGCAGAAGCCGACGACTAGACATCTCTCTAATTTGATAAACAGCTGAACATAAGGTAATATTTTAAATTCAGACAAGCATTGCATAGCGCATATGAACAAGTTTTCATAATATAGGATTACACGAGCAAGTTCATTCAAATATTACATCTTTTGCACACTCGTCCGCTACGACACGGGCACCCTTCAGGACGCCCTCATAGTACATCTCGGGGTGGCGATGCTCCTTGCCCTGCGGCGGCCCTTCCTTCACCAGCTTCACGGCGTCCATCTTGGCCCACTGCACCTTCACACGGGCGAAAGCCCGTCGTGCACCTTCGATGCAGACGGACCGCTTGATGACTTCCAGTCGTGGGCAGGCATCCACAAGCCGCCTCACCAGGCCGAACTAGCTGTTGGGAAGGGCGTCGCCAGGCCACATCCGGACTATAAAGCCCTTCATGGCCTGTTCGGCCGCCTTGTGCAGCTCGACCAGTTGCTTTAGCTGGTCGCTCAGAGGCATCGGGTGTTCGGTCCCAGTATACTGAGACCAGAACAGCTTCTCCGTTGAGCTTCCCTCCTCGGCCTGGTAAAACTGTGTGGCATCCGACACGCTGCGTGGAAAATCTACGAATGCTACTGGAGAGCTCCGGATTTGGGTAAGTAATAAGTAATTCACTTTCACATGCTTGCTTTGCATATAGAATGCCTTACCCGCTGCTATCTTCTTCATCGCATCAATCTCCTGGAGGGCCTTTTGGGCTTCGTCCTTGACACTCTTTGCACTCTCAAGGGTCGTGGAAAGCTCGAACTCTCGTGTCTTCAAGTCAAGCTCCAACGCCTCGTGCTTCGTCACGAGAGCGTGGATCTCTTGCTGCACCTCGCCCACCCGTGCCTCATGCCTTTCCCGCTCGGTGCGCTCCTTGGCCACTTTGTTTTCGGCCTCGGATAGCGCTTGCTTCAGGGTCGCCACCTCGGTCGTGGCCCCTGGCAAATTTACGATGATCCTGTCATTTTGCAATCACATTCTTTTTATATATATCCATAGACTAGGTACTACTTACCTTTGTTCTCCTTGAGCTACCTCTTGGCAAGGTCGATCTCTTCCTTGGACCCTTCAAGGTCCTGCTTCAGTGCGGCGACCTCCGCAGTCAGTGCGGCAGAGGCCAACGGAGAAGCCTGCATACGCATATAGACATACTTATATTAGACTCCCGCGATATTGTTTGATCCTCTGTTCGGCTTTTCTTTGTGAACACCGAACAGAGCATCAGGGGCTACTATCTATGCGGTAATATTTTTCCTATATTTCAAATATTTACCTCAAAGCCTGTCAGAAGGCTGGCACAGGCTTCAGTCAGTCCGCTCTTGGCGGACTGAACCTTCTGGATCACCGCACTCATAATAGTGCGGTGCTCTTCATCGATGGAAGCTCTGCGAAGCGCTCCCAGCAGACTGTCCGGTACCTTTGGATGGACAGAGGTCACCAGCACAGGCGTCTTGCCCCTTTTGGAAGGAGGCCACCTGCCTGAGTCCAGAACCACTGGAGGTTCCGGCGCGGTGTTCGGATGAGGGCCGACGGAGCCCTCGGGAGCCTTGCTCCCTTTGCTCCCGAATACGGAAGGTCGCCTCGAGGCGCCTCCGGGACTGTCTCCCCTCGACCCGGTGCCTCTTGAGACAATACCTCGGCATTGTCCGTAGGGCAAGGGGAGGTGGCGGTCGGAAGTGGATCGCTATCCATATCTGACGAGCCTAGGGAGCCATCCGACGATACGTCGATACGGGCTCATGGCGGTCTGCGTAATCATAATTCGGCATTAGGAGAAGCAGTGCGACAAAGGTATGCTATGAGTTACTCTGGCATCCGAATACTTACGACTTTGCCATGGGCTTGGCCCTGAGCAGCCACTCGTCTTCGCCTTCGGCGGTGGTGGTGGAGTAGTCCGGAAGGAGAGTCCTTCCCTTCTTGGACCCTTCGCCCCCCCCCCCCCCCGGTTGGGGCGGCCTTCCTTTTCTTGTCTCCCCCGACTGGAGGCGGAGCATCTTCATCTTCCTCCTCGTCTTCGGGGGAGGAGTGCATCATGGAGTTATCGGACGATGAGTCCGATAACACCTGGCATCGGGAACTCTTTCTGGTTCCCTTGGCCTTCTTGGTCTTCTCCGGCACCCTGTAAGGAGTCGGAGTCAGCATCTTTGTCAGGAGAGCATCTGCAGTGTCTTCGGGTAGAGGGGTCGGACAGTTAATCTGCCCCGACGTCTCCACCCAATCATGTCAAAGGCATGGAGCTCAGACCCCGCACATGGTTAAGCTAGGGGAAATAAATATCCTACCAGATGTATAGAACTCGCCGAATGCGCTAGGCGCTTCGCACTTAGCCCGCGGTCCTCAGTGAGAGAGGGAGGGACCTCGTCGCCCTTGAACAGCACCCTCCAGATGTCCTTGTGCGTCGTGTCGAAGAGCTCGCTCAGACTGGTGCTGGGCCGGGTCGAACTCCCACAAGTTGAAATCCCATCGTTGACACGGGAGGATCCGGTGGATGAGCATGACCTGGACTATGTTGACAAGCTTGAGTTTCTTGCCTGCCATATTCCGGATACATTTCTGGAGTCCGTCCAGCTCCACCAATAAACCCCAGGACAGGCCCTTCTCTTTCCAGGAGGTGAGCCGTGTGGGGATTCCGGATCGAAACTCGGGAGCAGCCACCCAGTTGGTGTCGCGCGACTCGGTGATGTAGAACCACGCCAATTGCCACCCCTTTATGGTCTCCATGAAGGAGCCTTCAAGCCATATAACATTGGGCATCTTTCCCACCATGGCTCCGCTGCATTCTGCTTGTTGGCCTCCCACCACCTTCGGCTTGATATTGAAGGTCTTTAACCATAGGCCAAAGTGGGGCCGGATGCGGAGGAAAACCTCACTCACGACGATGAACACCGAAATGTTGAGGATGAAATTCGGGGCCAGATCATGGAAGTCCAGCCCGTCGTAGAACATGAGGCCGTGGACGAATGGATGGAGGGGAAACCCCAGTCCGCGGAGGAAGTGGTGGAGGAAAACTACCCTCTCGTGAGGTTCAGTTGTAGGAACGATCTGCCCCGCAGTAGGGAGCCGATGCGCGATATTCGCGGCTAAGTATCCGGCTCCGCGCAGCTTCTTGATGTGTCCCTCCATAATGGAGGAAGCCATCCATTTGCCTCCCGCTCCGGACATGGTTGGAGAAGGTTGAGGCGAAGGGTGTGGACTTGGGTGTTGGAGCTCGAGTGCGCAAGAATGGATGAGCAAAGAGGGAGAAGGCGTGGGAATAAAAAGGTTAAACCTTGTCCCTTTATAAGGGCGGCCGAAACTATGTTCCCCACTAGCCTGGTAAAACTCGCTTATCCCCCAAGCGCCGTAATCGATGGCGCGGTTGGGTTACCCACGCCCGTATTGATGAGAATCCCGTAATAAGGGGGACACGATCTCTGCTTTGACAAGACGTGTCAAGAAACTGCCTCGCGTTATGTGCGGGGCTAGTTAAAGAAAATGGTTCGAATAATCACTGAGCCATGGCGTGATGTCATGTTGCCAAAGCGTGTCAGCAGATTGGATTTGTGGAAATATTATTCTCTCTACGGTGGTATGTGGAACTTATTTTGCAGCGTCGGACACTATCCTTGTATTCAAATTCTTTCGTGGTGTATTCGGAGGAGGAACCCACCTTGCAATGCCGAAGACAATACTGCGTGCCGGACTCATCGTCATTGAAGCCTGGTCCAGGGGCTACTGAGGGAGTCCTGGATTAGGGGGTCTCTGGACAGCCGGACTATATCCTTTGGCCAGACTGTTGGACTATGAAGATACAAGATTGAAGACTTCATCTCGTGTCAGGATAGGACTCTACTTGGCGTGGAAGGCAAGCTAGGCAATACGGATATGTATATCTCCTCATTTGTAACCGACCTTGTGTAACCCTAGCCCCCTCCAGTGTGTATATAAACTGGAGGGTTTTAGTCCGTAGGACAACATACAATCATACCATAGGCTAGCTTCTAGGGTTTAGCCTCTCCGATCTCGTGGTAGATCAACTCTTGTAATACTCATATCATCAAGAATAAATCAAGCAGGACGTAGGGTTTTACCTCCATCAAGAGGGCCCGAACCTAGGTAAAACATTGTGTTCCCTGTCTCCTGTTACCATCCACCTTAGACGCACAGTTCGGGACCCCCTACGCGAGATCCGCCGGTTTTGACACCGACACCCTCCATTTTCTACACATCAGGTCTATATTTACTCTTACCATAAGGTTGGTACTGAAGAATTTTAGCTGTGCATTGCTCTTGGCTGTACCTTTTGCCTGTATCGCTGCACTTACATTTATAGCTACTTGGTTATGTAGCATCACTCTTCATCTTATCTTAAATATTTTCCATTTTTTTGTATATTATCACATCTATATTTACTCTTAACAAAATGTAGAATAAAGGCAATGCTTTTGAAGAAGATTCTGTGGTAAACTTCTTGAATTGCCCCCCCCCCATCAGCATGGACAAGGCCTTTATAGAGCCTGTCTTCACCAATAATGTAAGTTTGTCCATCTCAAGCCTTCAAACTTTGTTGTATATATTTGCTTAGGCATGACAGCAATAGCTATTTATTTTTGGTGTTTGCATCAAATTGCTTGTTTAAAGTTTATTATGTAGTTCATAAACAAAAGTTTGTCCTTTCTCAATTTAAGTTTTCAGTTGTACAACCAAGTTCCTTCTTCATACCATGTAAATTAAACTATACAGAGCAAGTGATCTTCTTTTGCACTACATGTATGCTTCTGTTCTTCATCCGTAATCCAGTGGTGTGGTGAACCTACCCACTACAGCACAATGTCATATTCTGCAATGCCTTAACTATGAACAATGTCATATCATTCTACTATTATTTAAACCGTCTCTTTATTTGCCAATCTGAAATGGTATAAATTGACAGCACACTAACCAGTGATACTTATGGGTTCTTGTTCTGTAATCCAGTGGTGTTGTGAAGCTGCCAACTCCTTCACACTGTCATTTCCTGCCATCTCTTGACCTGATCAATACCATATTGTGTTAATGCAATTTTAAACTGTGTCACTTTATTCTTCGGTAAGAAATGTGATGAATTGTCAGCAGTGATACTTTTATGTGCAAAACATGTCATCTGTGTGCTTGTTTATCTTTCAGAGTGAGGAAGATATAAGTGTTGAACAAGCGCAGTCTCATCATCTTGCTCAGCTGCTTGCGCTGCAGCTCCCCAGCAGGGCTAACCTTTCTTGAACTCTATTGAAGTGTTGTCGGTTTTGTATATTATTTTGTCGGCGTGTTTATTTGCACTGGTGGCGATCTTTGATGCCCAGTGTATGTAATCTGCTGTCTGCTTGTGCTTTATTATCATAGTGGCGAACTTTGATGCCCAGTGGATGTAATATGCCGTAATTTCTTTATTGTATAGTCTAGGTTTTTTTTCTTATTCACAATGCTGCAGTTATTTTACTGTATATATATATATATCCTGTCTTCGCAGTAAACCGGCCAAACCATAAAATTATGGTACATAATCGGGCCGTCATGCAATCGCGATGTAGGTTGGGCCTGAAACGCGCTGAACAGCTCACGGGCCGGCAGCAGCCCGAAATGAACCCCGGCCCATGATTGTGCGAATTAAATCACGGGCTTTTAACAGGCCAAAATTGTCTCGGTCCTTGTTTGGCCCAATTAGATATCGGCTGCGAGCAGGCCGGATGCAAACCGGGTCGTAGTTAGGCCCAACTATATGACAGGCTTTTAACAGGCCAAAATTAATATAGGGCCAAAATGTTAAACGGGCCCTTAACAGGCCAAAACTATTATCATGCCGAATTACTAAGTGGGCCTTTAGTAAGTGGGCCCAAAAGCATAGTGTCCAGTTAACGGGCCGAATCTGATATGGGCCATAATTGAGCCCAAAGCCTCTTAAAGGGCCGGACCTGATCTGGGCCGTAATTTGGCCTAGAACGTGGTAGGCTTTTAACGAGCCGGATCTCATACGGGCCACTATTAGGCCCGGAGCATGGCAGGCCATTAATGGACTGGATCAAATATGGGCCGGTATTTGGCCCAAAACATGGCAGCCAGTTAATGGGCCGGCCTACTAGGGTCCTCAAAATCTTGTGGGCGTACAGCTGGGTCGGCCCATTAATGTCGGCGAAATCTCACGGGCCTTTAGCTAGGCCGGCCCATTATGATCCACAAGAATCTTGTGGGCCTTTACCTGGGCTAGCCCATTAAGGCCCATAAAACCTTGTGGGCCTTTAGCTGGGCCAGCCCATTATGGTTCGCAAAATCTCATGGGCCTTTAGCTGGGCCGGCCCATTATGGTCTGCAAAATCTTGTGGGCCTTCAGTTGGGCCGGCCCATTTAAACTTGATGGGCCGGTCCATGTGTCAACATATCATAGGCGCGTCTCGCCCATTGGATGAGTGACACATGTGCCAACGCGGACCTGACACGTGTCTCCTCCAGTCAATGATGATTTTACACGTGGAAAATCCCCATTGGTTGGGGCTTTTCACGGGTTATCGGATCCAAAACCCGACCCGATAGCTTAACGGTGTTCCGTTACGGTGGATGCCACGTGTCGGTCACCCTTGACAAAACCACTTATGTGACGTGCGATTTATCGTCATGGAAGTGGACACTTCCGTGATGATAATTTTGGTAATGTAATGGAACACTTTTATGACAGCACAGGTATGACTATCTTGATTCTGTCAGAAAATCGTCATGGATGTACATGCATGACAAAAAACGTGACCTACAGTGACAAACACGTATCGTCACGGAAGTGTATTTTTTCGTAGTGATACCTCTCCGAAACTCGGAGTGACAAATCCTAGTCTCGATCTATGACAACTAAACAAACACCATCAGAGATATCTGTAGAGCATCTTTATAGTCACCAAGTTACGTTGTGACATGTGATAGCACACTAAGTGTTCCTCCGGTACTCGGGAGTTGCATGATCTCATAGTCATAGGAACATGTATAAGTTATGGAGAAAGCAATAGCAACAAACTAAACGATCATCGTGCTAAGCTAACGGATGGGTCAAGTCAATCACATCATTCTCTAATGATGTGATCTTGTTAATCAAATGACAACTCATGTCTATGGTTAGGAAACATAACCATCATTGATTCAACGAGCTAGTCAATGTAGAGGCATACTAGTGAAACTATGTTTGTCTATGTATTCACACATGTACTAAGTTTCCAGTTAATACAATTCTAGCATGAATAATAAACATTTATCATGATATAAGGAAATATAAATAACAACTTTATTATTGCCTCTAGGGCATATTTCCTTCAGTCTCCCACTTGCACTAGAGTCAATAATCTAGATTACATTGTTATGTGATTAACACCCAAAGAGTGATCATGTTTTTATTGTGAGAGAAGTTTAGTCAGCGGGTCTTCCCCATTCAGAGTCGTATGTATTTTGCAAATTTTATATTTCTACAATGCTTTGCAAGGAGCTACTCTAGCTAATTGCTCCCACTTTTAATATGTATCTAGATCGAGACTTATAGTCATCCAGATCGGTGTCAAATCTTACATCGACGTAACTCTTTACGACGAACTCTTTGTCACCTCCATAACCGAGAAACATTTCCTTATTCCACTAAGTTTTTATCATTGTCCAGTGATCCACTCCTGGATCACTATTGTACCCTCTTGCCAAACTTATGGTGAGGTAAAAAATAGGTTTGGTACACAGCATAGCATACTTTATAGAACCTATGACTGAGGCATAGGGAATGACTTTTTATTCTCTTTCTATTTTCTGTCGTGATCGGGTTTTGAGACTTTACTCAACTTCACACCTTGCAACACAGGCAAGAACTTCTTCTTTGATTGTTCCATTTTGAACTACTTCAAAATCTTGTCAAGGTATGTACTCATTGAAAATATATCAAGCATCTAGGTCTATCTCTATAGATCTTGATGGTCAATATGTAAGTAGCTTCACCAAGGTCTTTCTTTGAAAACATCCTTCCAAACACTCCTTTATGCTTTCCAAAAAATTCTACATTATTTCCGATCAATAATATGTCATTCACATATACTTATCAGAAATGTTGTAGTGCTCCCACTCACTTTCTTGTAAATATAGGCTTCACCACAAGTCTGTATAAAACCATATGCTTTGATCACTTTATCAAAGCATACATTCCAACTCCGAGATGCTTGCACCAGTCCATAGATGGATCACTAGAGCTTGATCACTTTGTTAGCACCTTTAGGATCGACAAAACCTTTTGGTTGCATCATATACAACTCTTCTTTAAGGAATCCATTAAGGAATGCAGTTTTGACATCCATTAGCCAGATTTCATAAAAATGCGGCAATTGCTAACATGATTCAGATAGACTTAAGCATCGCTACGAGTGAGAAAATCTCATCGTAGTCAACACCTTGAACTTATCAAAAACCTTTTCTGACAATTCGAGCTTTATAGACAGTAACACTACTATCAGCGTCCGTCTTCCTCTTGAAGATCTATTTATTCTCAATGGCTCGCCGATCATCGGGCAAGTCAATCAAAGTCCATACTTTGTTCTCATACATGAATCACATCTTAGATTTCATGGCCTCAAGCCATTTCACGGAATTTGGGCTCATCATCGCTTCCTCATAGTTCGTAGGTTCGGCATGGTCTAGTTACATGACTTGTAGAATAGGATTACCATACCACTCTGGTGCGGACCGTACTCTAGTTGACCTACGAGGTTCGGTGGTAACTTGATCCGAATTTTCATGATCATCATCATTAACTTCCTCACTAATCGGTGTAGGCATCACTGGAACTGATTTCTGTGATGAACTACTTTCCAATTCGGGAGAAGGTACAATTACCTCATCAAGTTCTACTTTCCTCCCACTCACTTCTTTCGAAAGAAACTCCTTCTGTAGAAAGGATCCATTCTTAGTAACAAAATATCTTGCCTTCAGATCTGTGATAGAAGGTGTACCCAACAGTTTCTTTTGGGTATCCTATGAAGACGCACTACTCTGATTTGGGTTCGAGCTTATCAGTTTGAAACTTTTTCACATAAGCATTGCAACCCCAAACTTTAAGAAATGACAGCTTTGGTTTCTTGGCAAACCATAGTTCATACGGTGTCATCTCAACAGATTTAGATGGTGCCCTTTTTAACGTGAATGCGGCTGTCTCTAATGCATAACCCCAAAACTATACCGGTAAATCAGTAAGAGACATCATAGATCACACCATATCTAATAAAGTACGATTACGACGTTCGGACACACCATTACGCTGCGATGTTCCGGGTGGCGTGAGTTGCGAAACTATTCCGCTTTGTTTCAAATGAAGACCAAACTCGTAACTCAAATATTCGTCTCCATGATCAGATAATAGAAACTTTTTCTTGTTACGGTGAGTTTCCACTTCACTCTAAAATTCTTTGAACTTTTCAAATGTTTCAGACTTATGTTTCATCAAGTAGATAAATCATCTGTGAAGGTCAGAAAATAACGATACCCGCCGCGAGCCTCAACACTCATCGGACCGCATACATCAGTATGTATTATTCCCAATAAGTCGGTTGCTCGCTCCATTGTTCCAGAGAACGAAGTCTTAGTCATCTTTCCCATGAGGCATGATTCGCAAGCATCAAGTGATTCATAATCAAGTGATTCCAAAAGCCCATCATCATGGAGTTTCTTCATGCACTTTACACCAATATGAACAAACGGCAGTGCCACAAATAAGTTGCACTACCATTATTAACTTTGAATCTTTTGGCTTCAATATTATGAATATGTGTAATACTACGACCAAGATTCAATAAACCATTTATATTGAGTGTATGACCATAGAAGGTTTTACTCATTTAAATAGAACAACCATTATTCTCTGATTTAAATGAATAACTGTCTCGCATTAAACATGATCCAGATATAATGTTCATGCTCAATGCTGGCACTGACGGTGTCCTGGACTAGGGGTACTCACCACGTCATCTCCCCATCTGTTAGATTGGGCCAAGGACCCCCATGGTCATATACTCATGGGCCAGTTTGGACAGTTGCCACATACATGGAAGGTTCCACAAGACTTGGTGATCAAGACAAGGACTCCTCCCCAGCGGCGTATTCGGCTAAGACTCTTGTTATCCTAGGCCTCCGGTGCATTATATAAACCGAGGCCAGGCTAGTCGATAGACAATATACATATAATCATACCATAGGCTAGCTTCTAGGGTTTAGCCTCTACGATCTCGTGGTAGATCAACTCTTGTAATACTCATATCATCAATATGAATCAAGCAGGACGTATGGTATTACCTCCATCAAGAGGGCACGAACCTGGGTAAAACATCGTGTCCCCTGCCTCCTGTTACCATCCGCCTTAGACGCACAGTTCAGGACCCCCTACCCAAGATCCGCCGGTTTTGACACCGACATTGGTGCTTTCATTGAGAGTTCCGCTGTGTGTTTGGCAAAAGGTTGATGGCTCGCCTGCAGATCAATTGCGACTTCGGCATCTTCATCACCAGCTCGACTGGTCACCTTGGTTTGATCAAGGACTGCGCCCTAGCTCCGATCGTCATGTTCGGATGAGGGCCTTTAGAAACATCAACTCCGATCTCTATCACGATCATGGAGGAATCATCTAGGGAACCTGGGGGCTCAACGTCAACATTGCCCTCGGGCGACCGTGCTATTTTTCTGGACAGCAAACTTGTGTCCGCCGTCACCGCCTCCTCAAGTGTCTTTTTAACAATTGCTTCAGTGGAATTGTGCAGAATTGAGTCTACAACAACCCTGGAAAACTTTGTCGAGTTCCGATGGAGGAATCTCTGGCAATCCACGATATACCGGAGCCCTGTCAAATCTGGACGGGAATCTGGATGAGCTTAGAGCATGGTGTCCAGCTTCTAGCCCGGACGTCCTTTGGAAGATCCAACTGTTGATCGGCTGCAGCATTCCTATATCTACCACCTCTCAAAATTTCAGCTCGATCCGACCGTACAAACTCCGGGAACCTTCCGATTAGTGCATCACTTTTCGGATCTGTTTTCTGCGCGAAAACGAATCCGACCCGAGTTCGTCTTTTTTATGAACGGGATTTCGGACATCCCTTTTGAAGGAAGTTTTGTATGGGGTATTGTGTTTTGTTCCCGAACACATCCCACTAACTTTAAGATCTTTTGAACATATCTTCAGCATCATGCTGGTGCCAAACCAGTCTGGCAATATTGCTCCACGGCTGCCGACCTGCGCTAGACATGTCGTCACTTTGTTGAGCCGAGCTCAACTTCTTTGGATCATCATCTCGGCAAGCCGAACAAGAGTTCGACATCGCGAAGGATAAATCATCACCAACATCGCCGCCCCACGGATTACCCGGAGCGGGCACACCGGGATCGCCGCACGGTCACTTCATCAAGCCGGCATTGACCACGCCACGACCTGCATCGGCAGGGCCGCACTGTTGCTCCTTCAAGCCGGTGTCCATCACGCCGACCTACTTCGACTCATCAGCTGACATCGAGGCTTCGACATCTCGGCTGGACCGGGGGCTTCGCCATCTCTTCATCAACCTACTCCAGAGACTTCAGCGTCAATAGCCGACCAGCTCCGTCATGTTAGCTGGACCGAGGGCTTTACCTCGGCGAGCCAACCTTTGCTAGCATCGACATGGCGTCGCTTTATCGCCCGTCAAGCAATGGGTGTGCGGATCGAGCCCCAATTTTAGGAATCACCTTTCTTCGGATTTCTACAACAAATAAACTAGGTGCTATTAATCCTAGTATTTTTTTGCTTGTTTGGGTTTATTTTTCCCAAGGAATTATTACTCTGGTTTGTCCATCATCTGTACACAGGTCTATAAAATGATGGCCGCATTAACGACGGCCGCGTGGTGGTTCGGTCAATTTCCGTACATAGTCTGGCGAACGCCGCATCCGGAACTCGGACCGACCCTTGAATTCAGGCTTTGCCATGCCCTTACCGCATCACGTCGATGCCCTGCATCAACATTGACTTTGGCGCCAGGCCATATTTCTTTTATTACTCACTTTGCATAAATTATTTATTATGCAACGATTTTTTTATACTATTATCTCCGGCTTGCATCACTTTTTGTGCATAGGAAAATGATCCGGGTTGGGCAGTATCGTCAACTCGGCGTATTGACATACCACGCCACCTCAGCTAGACGGGGGGCTTCGTCAACACCTCATTACCCCATGACGAGGACTTCGGCATCACTCTGCCGGCCTGCATTGACCGTGCTATGTCACCACTTCGACGTGTCGAGCTCTCCGCTCCACCACCTCGGGACCGGCTTGGGGGATGGAACCTTGTCCCGCATCAAGCTCGGACCGCGTCATCAATGCCGAACACATTAACCAGCTAAGTCATTTTAATGCTCAAAGTTTTAATTTTTAACTTGTGTTCGGTTCGACAAAGCATTATACTTTTTTGGAAGAAAGTTGCTTGTAAAAAATCTCCTTGTCAAAACTTTGTTTGTGACATGCAAATTCAAATACCCTGTTTACTTGGGGGCTTCCTTCATGAAGCTTTTTCCTCTTGCATATGATTATACTTGTATGGCTTCGTTCCTTGTTCGTGTATTACGCCACAATATGCACCATATTGACTTAAGCGCAAGCTGGGTTGCCTGGCTCCTGTGCTTACCCCTACGTTCTCGATTGTTCGGCTAGGGAGTAAAGGGAGCACCTCTGCGATTGTCACGACCGGGTCCTCCGAGCTCTGACCTCAGACTGGGTGAAGCCGAAAGCTAGCGCACTTATTGTTTTCAATCATGGTCGGCACACAACGGAACTCATGAGTACAAAAAATCTATTGCACAAGTCTCATAGTAATAATGAGCATCGAAGAAAGGTATCGGTGGGGGTACTATTTTCTTCGAAGATGCTTCTTACACTTTGTTAGTAATATAGCATAAGTTCCCTGAGCGCGCTTTGTCTATTACAGCCTTATGGCCTGATTGCATGGTCATCGGAAACACCGTCGATACTCTCGACAGGCGGAGTACATGACACTTTTTGGCCCTTGGCCGAAGAGGGAGAAGCCGACGGTCGGTTAAGACGCGTTTAAAGTTCGGGTGAACACAAATATGATATAAGTACTTTGGTACATACAATCATTATACATAAAATTCTTACCCAAGTCACTTGGGGGCTCTTAAAATTTATATATGAGCTATAAATGTGTTTTCTTCTTGGTCGTTGTCAAAACACGATAGAAGCACAATTTTTTCTTTCTCTTCTAGTTTTCGGATTGGCACCGAACACTTAATCTTGTTCGGACGTCATGTTTTTACTAACGTTTTTTGGTTTTTCAAGCTTTTGGCACTTTTAAACTATTTGTGTGTTTTCAGCACAAGTCTCATAATGCAACGCCGGACACCTAGAGATTCGGCAAAAACATTCTCGGATATTGCTATATATGCATCAGTGTCGAATTGTGTCTTCGGTCAATAGTTGGGTTGCCCGGCTCCTGCGCTTGCCTCCTACGTTCCTCTCTGTTCGGCTAGGTGTGCAAAGGGAGAACCACTGTGATTGTGCTTCCAGCTCACTTGGTTAAGCACCTCAGTGGAGAAAGCCGAAAACTGACTGTCACAATAAGCCTAAACTGGTCAGCGATCCGATGACTGTATTAAATGATGGGCCATTCATAACATTGGCCGAAGTGTTTACGGCTTGACCTCGACTGTCGTCGAACACTACTGGGGCTAGTAACTAGCCTCCCAAACTAAAATCCTCAATATCTTGCTCTTACATTAGAGCTGAGGTTTCATGATCATGCTTAGCATGACAATCCGAAGAAAGGGACCGACAACATGACTATTTTCTTTAGAGGACATTTCTTATGTTAAAAAGTAATATAACATATCTCTCTGCGTACCTTTGTTTATAAAACCGTATGGCCAGATTGCCTTGTTTGTTGTAAATCTTTGCCCTCATAAAGGCTTTATAAAGTAGGACAAACACTCCTCGGCTACTAGCCGAGGAGGTGGAAGCCGATGGTCGGTCAACAAAGTTTTGTACAATGCGGATCCGAGCATTAATGACGTAAAGTACTTGGATACATAGAATCATTACACATAATTTGTGATTTTACTATGGATATCGATCCTTAATTCGGCCACCCGTGCTCGCATTAAGGCTCGGGGGCTACTGGGCCTCGGGCTTATTATTCAAAAATATTAAAGGGGCACATCGATCCCCTGATCTGGTGTTGCCACCCAACCAATGTCTCGGGGGCTACTGCATTGCCTGTTCAATGCAGAAAATTTTAAGTGCAATATAGTTGCCGAGGAGATTTTGATCCTCAGGTTAGTCGGCCGCACCCAACCTGAGTCTCGACGACTAAGCATGCCGCTTTTTGTGTCCCGAAGTATTCTGCCAAGCTAGGACTTGATCCTCAGGCCGATTTTGCAAATCAACCTGAGTCTCAGTGGCTACTGGGATCGGCGGTCTTACGTCATCCTTCAAGTGCATCTCGGGTTTTAAACTGATACACACCTTGAGGGCTACTGGCTATATATCTCGGCAGAGAATAAATTGCACCAATCAAAAATATTGACAAAACATCGGTCCACAGTCGGGGTGGTGCACCACCTCGGAAGCAGTCCGGCATAAAGCTAGGGCGCTAGTGGCTGGCTCCATAGAGGGCATTTCCAGCATTAAGCTCGGCTAAACTCCTTCAACTTTTTTGAACCAAGGCGATATGACACCTCGGATATATTCTGGCGTTGGAACCCGGATACAGTCTGGCGTTGGAGTTTGGACATAGTCTGGCGTTGGAGCTCGGATACATTCCGGCGTTGGAGCTCGGAAAGCGGTCCGGCATTGGTGCTCGTCTGCAACAGATACCTCGAATGCAGTCCGGTGTTGGAGCTCAGACACAAGAGGACACTGCCTCCCGGGAACAACTTCAAACCCGAGGTATGGCATAAAAATAACAAGGCATTGATAAAGGCCGGAAACTTAAAGGGGCTCCTCGGATACCCGACATGTAAACTCGTCGAATGCATTTCGGCAATCCTCAAGATCGAAGATGAGCAGATTTGTTGAACCAGTTTTCAAGACCGAAAACCGAAGATGAAGAACAGTTCGGAAGAATCGAGGAGCGTCCCTAACTTGAAGACCGGTTCATGGGGCTACTGACGGTGTCCTGGACTAGGAGGTACTCACCACGTCATCTCCCGATCTGTTAGATTGGGCCGAGGACCCCCATGGCCGTATACTCATGGGTCAGTTCGGACAGTTGCCACATACATGGAAGATTCCACAAGACTTGGTGATCAAGACAAGGACTCCTCCCCACCGGCGTATTCGGCTAGGACTCTTGTTATCCTAGGCTTCCGGTGCATTATATAAACCGAGGCCAGGCTAGTCGATAGACAATATACATACAATCATACCATAGGCTAGCTTCTAGGGATTAGCCTCTATGATCTCGTGGTAGATCAACTCTTGTAATACTCATATCATCAATATGAATCAAGCAGGACGTAGGGTATTACCTCCATCAAGAGGGCCCGAACCTGGGTAAAACATCGTGTCCCCTGCCTCCTGTTACCATCCGCCTTAGACGCACAGTTCGAGACCCCCTACCCGAGATCCGCCAGTTTTGACACCGACAGGCACCAAAAAACAATTATTTAGGTCTAAAACTAATCCCGAAGGTAGATGTAGAGGTAGCGTGCCGACGGCGATCACATCGACTTTGGAACCATTTCCCACGCGCATCATCACCTCGTCCTTAGCCAATCTTCGCTTAATCCGTAGTCCCTATTTTGAGTTGCAAATGTTAGCAACTGAACCAGTATAAAATACCCAGGCACTACTGCGAGCATTAGTAAGGTACACATCAATAACATGTATATAAAATATACCTTTCACTTTGCCATCCTTCTTCTCCGCCAAATACTTGGGTAAGTTCCGCTTCCAGTGACCAGTTGTAACACCCACGATACGGCTATATCTCCCACGTGTTGGATCACGACTTAGAGGCATAACCGCATTATAGGCAATGTCGCAAGAGGGGTAATCTTTACACATCCCATGTACTGAATAAGAAAGAGGTACATAGTTGCCTTACAATCGCCACTTCACACAAAACATAAATATAGCATTACAATCACCCAGATATAATCAAGTCCGACTACGGAACCAAAATAAAGACAACCCCAAATGCATAAGATCCCCGATCGCCCCAACTGGGCTCCACTACTGATTGTCTAGAAAGGAAACATAGTATCGTCCTGAGTCCTCATCAAACTCCCACTTGAGTTCAGTTGCATCTCCTGGAATGGTATCATCGGCACATGCATCTGGTTTTAGAAGTAATCTGTGAGTCACAGGGACTCAGCAATCTCACACCCTCGCGATCAAGACTATTTAAGCTTATGGGTAGGTAAAAGGTATGTGAGGTGGAGTTGCAGCAAGCACTAGCATATATGGTGGCTAACTTACGCAAATGAGAGCGAGAAGAGAAGGCAAAGCACGTTCGAGAATCTATGATCAAGAAGTGATCCTAGACTACTTACGTTCAAGCATAACACGGGACCGTGTTCTCTTCCCGGACTCCGCCGAAAAAAGACCATCACGGCTACACACGTTGTTGATCCATTTTAATTAAGTTAAGTTTCAAGTTCTCTACAACTAGACATTAACAAATTTCCATCTTCCCATAACCGCGGGCACGGCTTTCAAAAGTTCAAAACCCTGCAGGGGTGTCCCAACTTAGCCCATCACAAGCTCTCATGGTCAACGAAGGATATTCCTTCTCCCAGGACGGCCCGATCAGACTCGGAATTCCAGTTACAAGACATTTCGACAATGGTAAAACAAGACCTGCAAAGCCACCCAAATGTGCCGACAAATCCCGATAGGAGCTGCACATATCTCGTTCTCAGGGCACACCGGATGGGCAAGACGTCGGGTTGGCATAGACCCTGGTTTCTCAGGGGGCGCCGGACATCGCCCAGTTTGGACCAACACTTAGCGAAGCACTGGCCCGGGGGGGTCAAAATTAAGATGACCCTTGAGTCCGCGAAACCCAAGGGAAAAAGGCTAGGTGGCAAATGGTAAAACCAAGGTTGGGCCTTGCTGGAGGAGTTTTATTCAAGGCGAACTGTCAAGGGGTTCCCATTATAACCCGACCGCATAAGGAACGCAAAACCAAGGAACATAACACCGGTATGACGGAAACTAGGGCGGCAAGAGTGGAACAAAACACCAGGCATGAGGCCGAGCCTTCCACCCTTTACCAAGTATATAGATGCTTTAAAGTAAACAAGTTATAATAATGATATCCCAACAATAAACATGATCCAACAAGGAATAAACTCCAATCTTCACCTGCAACTAGCAACGCTATAAGAGGGGCTGAGCAAAGCGGTAACATAGCCAAACAACGGTTTGCTAGGACAAGGTGGGTTAGAGGTTTGACATGGTAATATGGGAGGCATGATAAAGCATGTGGTAGGTATCGCGACATAGGCTAGCAAAGAGCGAGCAACTAGAAAGCAAAGATAGAAGTGATTTCGAGGGTATGGTCATCTTGCCTGCAAAGTTCTCCGGGTTGACGTAAGCTTGATCCTCGTAAGCGTACTGAACGGGTTCCTCGATCACGTACTCGTCTCCTGGCTCTACCCAAGGCAAGAACACAAGCAAAGGGAACCACGATCAACCACAGTGCAATGCGCAAGCAACATGATGCAAAACATGGCATGATATGCAGGATGTGATATGCAATGCATATGCATGCTCCGGAAGGAAAAGATTGAATCATGCCTCAACTTGGAAAACCAAGAGTGCCGCTGGAAAGATGAGTTGATTTCGGTCCAAATCGATATAAAGATCACCGGAATCGGATGCACGGTTTGCAAATGGCAAGCAAAACAATAATGACACTATTCTATGATTAACAGCATGATGCCATCTAAATGCATCAAGAAAAATAAGCTACTGCACTCTAACATAGCAACAAAGCACATGGCAGTGATCCACTCAAGATGCTTGACAAAAGATGAACACTGAGCAACGGCTAATTCACACAATAGCAGGTTCAAACAAGCATGGCAAACGTGCAAAAGATATCAGGTTCACAGACTTGGTGAAATAAACATGTCAGGATTTAACATCAGGAAGCAATGTTTAGAGCAAGATAACAACATGCTACAGGAACATATCATGGCAAAGCAAGGCATGGAATGCAACTACTCAAAGCATATAACAGAAGTCCCTTACTGACCATAAGCCAAAAGGGATCAGAAAATACAATGGCAACCATGTAAACCTAGCAAGTTTCGTTAACAGATTCAGACTTAGCAGAAAACTGGAACATGGCAAAAACAGAGTTACGTAGGCATGTTTGCGAGCTCGATGCACTCACCACAAGGAATTGCATGACAAACTAAGCATACACCCAGCAAGAAGACATGATCAAGTAGCTAACCATGGCAAGAACAATCTCATAGCATGCATGGAACAACTACAACAACCTCGGCAAAAATGATTAACACGTAAACAATCTGATAGGAACATTTTATAGAAAAAGTAGAGCAAGATTGAGTCATGCTAGGGTACTCCATAATTGCAAACAAAGACATGGATGGATAGAGCATAACAATATCTCAAAATCATCCTTACTGAACATGCTCAAAAGAGGCATGGATCACTCTGTAGCAACATGAATACATGGCATAAAAATAACATCAGGGAAATGACTTGGAAGAATTCAAAGTCCTTGAAATCAGCAACATCACCAGAGCTACTTTGCATGCTTGTGCTAGTCACCAGATTGATCACAAAATACATGGCATACACCCTTGTAAATATGGCATGGCATATCCCAAAACACATGTAGGGCTCAAGTTCATAGGAGGCACACATTAAACATGGCAAAAATGACAAATGTCCATAATCTGTTAAGAAATAGAAACTAACATTACATAGCACTCTTGCAACAACATTTAGGGCATCAAGATGAACTCAAATCAACATGGTGCAATGGAATGAAATGAAGTGCACATCTAGACGAACAATTTGATATGATACACGCCCAAAACGGAGCTATGGATGCAAAATTATGAAATGATGAAGAAGCCTAGAAAATATTGAAAACTGGGGACTTAGTGGACAAAATCAACCTCGAGGTAAAAGTCAATGGGCACGGAAACTGAGGCTTGATAGAGCTCTCACCAGAGCTCGGGGAGAAGGCAGTGGGGCTCGCCAGAGATGGCGGATCCGGGCCGGATCTCGCTGGATCCGGCTCGATCCCGGCGCGGGGAGGCGGAGGAGGCCGCGGCCGGGCGCGGTGGCGGCGTAGGGGCGCC
>NC_057812.1:252115467-252127545 GCF_018294505.1 Triticum aestivum
GGGAGTGGGCGGTGCGCGCCGAGCTTGGGGGGGACCGACCCGGCCTCGGGCGGGCCGGCGGCGATATGGGCGCGGGCTGCCCACGTGGCGGCTACGGATTGGTCCGGGCGGCGGCGCGGACACGTCCGGCCATCTCGAACGTGTCCGGCGGCGGCAGGGGAAGAGGAGCTAGGGTTTGGACCCGAAAATGAAGGAGGGGGAGGCCTATTTATACATAGAAGGAGCTAGGAGACTCCAAATGGAGTGCGGTTTTCGCCCTTGCGATTGTGATTGAACGATCGAGAGGATGGAGGGGGTTTAGCTGGGTTTTGGGCCACTTTGGAGAGGTGTTGGGCCGCAACACACACGAGTCCTTTACGGTTCCTCGATTAACCGTTGGAGTATCAAACGAAGTCCAAATGGCACGAAACTTGACAGGCGGTCTACCAGTAGTGAACCAAGGCCACTTGACAAGTCTCGGTCCAATACGAGAACGTTTAACACCCGCACACGAAAAGAGGCAAAAGGGGACACCGGAGGACATAGGGGTGCCGGAATGCAAAACGGACAACGGGGAAAATGCTCGGATGCATGAGACGAACACGTATGCAAATGCGATGCACATGTTGACATGATATGAGATGCATGACATGGACAAAAGCAACACGAAGACAAAACACAACCACGAGGGAACATCATAACTTAGTGCCGAAAATGGCAAGAGTTGGAATACAAATATGGCAAGTTACATACAGGGCGTTACACCAATCCCTTTGCAATAGAAGCACTCACTCTCAGGCTTAGGTCCAGACTTGGGTTTCTTCACTTGAGCAGCAACTGGCTTGCCGTTTTTCTTGAAGTTCCCCTTCTTCCCTTTACCTTTTTTCTTGAAACTAGTGGTCTTGTTGACCATCAACACTTGATGCTCCTTCTTGATTTCTACCTTCGTCGATTTGAGCATCGCGAAGAGCTCGGGGAATCGTTTTCGTCATCCCTTGCATATTATAGTTCATCACGAAGCTCTTGTACCTTGGTGGCAGTGATTGAAGAACTCTGTCAATGGAACTATCATCAGGAAGAATAACTCCCAGCTGAGTCAAGTGGTTGTGGTACCCAGACATTCTGAGTATATGTTCACTGACAGAACTATTCTCCTCCATTTTGCAGCTATAGAACTTATTGGAGACTTCATATCTCTCAATCCGGGCATTTGCTTGAAATATTAACTTCAACTCTTGGAACATCTCATATGCTCCATGACATTTCAAAACATTTTGATGTCCCAGTTCTAAGCCGTAAATCATGGTGCACTAAACTATCAAGTAGTCATCATACCGAGCTTGTCAAACGTTCATAACGTCTGCATCTGCTCCTGCAACAGTTATGTCACCTAGTGGTGCATCAAGGACATAATACTTTTGTGCAGCATTGAGGATAATCCTCAGATCATGGAGCTAGTCCGCATAATTGCTACTAATATCTTTCAACTTATTTTTCTCTAGGAACATATCAAAAATAAACGGGAAGCTACATCGCGAGCTATTGATCTACAACATAGTTATGCAAATACTATCAGGACTAAGTTCATGATAAATTAAAGTTCAATTAATTGTATTACTTAAGAACTCCCACTTAGATAGGCATCCCTCTAATCATCTAAGTGATCACGTGATCCATATCAACTAAACCATGTCCGATCATCACGTGAGATGGAGTAGTTTTCAATGGTGAACATCACTGTGTTGATCATATCTACTATATGATTCACGCTCGACCTTTCGGTCTCGGTATTCCGAGGCCATATATGCATATGCTAGGCTCGACAAGTTTAACCCGAGTATTCTGCATGTGCAAAACTGGCTTGCACCCATTGTATGTGAACATAGAGCTTATCACACCCGATCATCACGTGGTGTCTCGGCATGACGAACTGTAGCAACGGTGCATACTCAGGGAGAACACTTATACCTTGAAATTTAAGGAGAGATCATCTTATAATGCTACCATCGAACTAAGAAAAATAAGATGCATAAAAGATAAACATCATATGCAATCAAAATATGTGACATGATATGGCCATTATCATCTTGTGCCTTTGATCTCCATCTCTAAAGTACTGTCATGATCTCCATCATCACCGGCATGACACCATGATCTCCATCATCTTGATCTCTATCAACATGTTGTCACATGGTTGTCTCGCCAACTATTGCTTTTGCAACTATTGCTATCATATATCGATAAAGTAAAGAAATTATATAGCGCTTGCATCTTATGCAATAAAGAGACGACCATAAGGCTTCTGCCAGTTGCCGATAACTTTAACAAAACATGATCATCTCATACAACAATTTGTATCTCATCACGTTTTGACCATATCACATCACAACATGCCCTGCAAAAACAAGTTAGACGTTCTCTACTTTATTGATGTAAGTTTTACGTGGCTGCTATGGGCTGAGCAAGAACCGTTCTTACCTACACATCAAAAACCACAACGTGGTATAGTGATTGCTTTTTGATCTTCAGAAAGAACCCTGTTCATTGAATCCGATTCAACTAAAGTTGGAGAAACTGACACCCACTAGCCACCTGTGTGTGAAGCACGTCGGTAGAACTAGTCTCGCGTAAGCGTACTGTTGGGGAACGTAGCAGAAATTCAAAATTTTCTACGCATCACCAAGATCAATCTATGGAGTAATCTAGCAACGAGGGGAAGGAGAGTGCATCTACATACCCTTGTAGATCGCTAAGCGGAAGCGTTCAAGTGAACGGGGTTGATGGAGTCGTACTCGTCGTGATCCAAATCACCGATGATCCTAGTGCCGAACGGACGGCACCTCCGTGTTCAACACACGTACAGCCCGGTGACGTCTCCTACGCCTTGATCCAGCAAGGGGAGAAGGAGAGGTTGGGGAAGACTCCATCCAGCAGCAGCATGACGGTGTGGTGGTGGTGGAGGAGCGCGGGACTCCAGCAGGGCTTCGCCAAGCACTACGAGAGACGAGGAGGAAGAGGGGTAGGGCTACGCCAACAGGGAGATTGAATCGTGTGTTGTGCTACCCCTTTGCCTCCACTATATATAGGGGGAGAGGGAGGGCTGTGCCCCCACCTAGGGATCCCACCCCAAGGGGAGCGGCAGCCCTAGATCCCATCTAGGGTGGCGGCCACAAGGGGGAGAGGGGGAGGCGCACCTAGGGTGGGCCTTAGGGCCCATCTACCCTAGGGTTTGCCCCCTTCCCCTATTGGAGGCGCCTTGGGCCTTGGTGGGAGGCGCCCTAGCCCACCTAGGGGCCGGTCCCTTCCCACTATTGGCCCATGTAGGCCTCCGGGGCTGGTGGCCCCACCTGGTGGACCCCCGGACCCCTCCGGTGGTCCCGGTACACTACCGGTGATGCCCGAAACACTTCCGGTGGCCAAAACCATACTTCCTATATATCAATCTTTACCTCCGGACCATTCCGGAACTCCTCGTGACGTCCGAGATCTCATCCGGGACTCCGAACAACATTCGGTAACCGCGTACATACTTTCCCTATAACCCTAGCGTCATCGAACCTTAAGTGTGTAGACCCTACGGGTTCGGGAGTCATGCAGACATGGCCGAGACAACTCTCCGGTCAATAACCAACAGCGGGATATGGATACCCATGCTGGCTCCCACATGCTCCACGATGATCTCATCGGATGAACCACGATGTCAAGGACTTAATATCCCGTATACAATTCCCTTTGTCTATCGGTACGATACTTGCCCGAGATTCGATCGTCGGTATCCCGATACCTTGTTCAATCTCGTTACCGGCAAGTCTCCTTACTCGTTCCATAACACATCATCCCGTGATCAACTCCTTGATCACATTGTGCACATTATGATGATGTCCTACCGAGTGGGCCCAGAGATACCTCTCCGTTTACACGGAGTGACAAATCCCAGTCTTGATTCGTGCCAATCCAACAGACACTTTCGGAGATACCTGTAGTGTACCTTTATAGCCACCCAGTTATGTTGTGACGTTTGGCACACCCAAAGCACTCCTACGGTATCCGGGAGTTGCACAATCTCATGGTCTAAGGAAATGATACTTGACATTAGAAAAGTTTTAGCATACAAACTACATGATCTTGTGCTAGGCTTAGGATTGGGTCTTGTCCATCACATCATTCTCCTAATGATGTGATCCCGTTATCAACGACATCCAATGTCCATGGTCAGGAAACCGTGACCATCTATTGATCAACGAGCTAGTCAACTAGAGGCTTACTAGGGACATGGTGTTGTCTATGTATCCACACATGTATCTGAGTTTCCTATCAATACAATTCTAGCATGGATAATAAACGATTATCATGAACAAGGAAATATAATAATAACCAATTTATTATTGCCTCTAGGGCATATTTCCAACAGTCTCCCACTTGCACTAGAGTCAATAATCCAGTTCACATCGATATGTGATTAACACTCAAGGTCACATCCCCATGTGACTAACACCCAAAGAGTTCTGGGTTTGATCATGTTATGCTTGTGAGAGAGGTTTCAGTCAACGGGTCTGCAACATTCAGATCCATATGTACTTCGCAAATTTCTATGTCATCTTGTAGATGCAACTACTACGCTACATTTGGAGCCATTTCAAATAACTGTTCTACTTGGAGCTATTCTAAATTGTTGCTCCATTATACGTATCCGGTATCTCTACTCAGAGCTATCCGGATAGGTGTTAAGCTTGCATCGACGTAACTCTTTACGTCGAACTCTTTATCACCTCCATAACCGAGAAACATATCCTTATTCCTCTAAGGATAATTTAGACCGCTATCTGGTGATCTACTCCTAGATTACCTTTGTACCCTCTTGCCAGATATGTGGCAAGGCACACATCAAGTGGGGTACTCAGCATGGCAGACCGTATAGAACCTATGACGAAAGCATAGGGGACGACCTTCGTCCTTCCTCTTTCTTCTGCCGTGGTCGAGCTTTAAGTCTTAACTTCATACCTTACAACTCAGGCAAGAACTCCTTCTTTGACTGATCCATCTTGAACACCTTCAAGATCATGTCAAGGTATGTGCTCATTTGAAAGTACCATTAAGCGTTTTGATCTATCCTTATAGATCTTGATGCTCAATGTTCAGGTAGCTTAATCCAGGCTTTCCATTGAAAAACACTTTCCAAATAACCCTATATGCTTTCCAGAAATTCTACGTCATTTCTGATCAACAATATGTCAACAACATATATTCATCAGAAATTCTATAGTGCACCCACTCACTTCTTTGGAAATACAAGTTTCTCATAAACTTTGTATACACCCAAAATCTTTGATCATCTCATCAAAGCATACATTCCAACTCCAAGATGCTTACTCCAGTCCTTAGAAGGATTGCTGGAGCTTTGCATACTTATTAGCATCTTTCAGGATTGACAAAACCTTCCGGTTGTATCACATACAACCTTTCCTCAAGAAAATCGTTGAGGAAACAATGTTTTGACATCCTATCTGCAAGATTTCATAAATAATGCAGTAATTGCTAATATAATTCCAACAGACTCTTAGCATCGCTACGAGTGAGAAAGTTTCATCGTAGTCAACTCCTTGAACTTGTCGGAAAACATCTTAACGACAAGTCGAGCTTTCTTAATGGTGATACTTACCATCATTGTCCGTCTTCCTTTTAAAATCCATATGTACCTAATAGCCTTACGACCATCAAGTAGTTCTTCCAAAATATACACTTTGTTTTCATATATGGATCCTCTCTCGGATTTTATGGCCTCGAGCCAATTTTCAGAATCCGGGCCCACCATCGCTTCTCCATAGCTCATAGGTTCATCGTTGTCCAACAACGTGACCTTTAAGACAGGGTTACCACTTAGAAGTTGTACACACCCTTGTCAACCCATGAGGTTCGATAGTAACTTGATCTGAAGCTCCATGATCATCATCATTAGCTTTCTCTTCAACTGAGGCAGGTGCCACAGAAACATTTTTCCTGTGTTGCGCTACTCTCTGGTTGAAGTAAAGGTTCAACAACCTTACAAGTTCTATCTTCCTCCCACTCAATTCTTTCGAGAGAAACTTTTCCCTGAGAAAGGGCCCGATTCCAGAAACAATCCCTATTGCTTTCGGATCTGAGACAGGAGGTATACCCAACTGTTTTGGGTGTCCTATGAAGATGCATTTATCCGCTTTAGGTTTGAGCTTATCAGCCTGAAACTTTTTCACATAAGTGTCGCAACCCCAAACTTTTTAAGAAATGACAGCTTAGGTTTCTCTAAACCATAGTTCATACGGTGTCATCTCATTGGAATTACGTGGTGCCCTATTTAAAGTGAATGTGGTTGTCTCTAATGCCTAACCATAAACTATCATGGTAATTCATAAGAGACATCATGGTATGCATCATATCCAATAGGGTGCAGTTATGATGTTCGGACACACCATCACACTATGGTGTTCCAGGCTGTATTAGTTGTGAAACAATTTCCACAATGTCTTAATTTTGTGCCAAACTCGTAATTCAGATATTCATCTATATGATCATATCATAGATATTTTATCCTCTTGTCACGATGATCTTTCAACTTCACCCTGAAATTACTTGAACCTTTCAATAATTCAGACTCGTGATTCATCAAGTAAATATACTCAACATCTACTCAAATCATCTGTGAAGTAAGAACATAACGATATCCACTACACACCTCAGCACTCATTGGACTGCACACATCAAAATGTATTACTTCCAACAAGTTGCTTTCTAGTTCCATTTTACTGAAAACGAGGCTTTCAGTCATCTTGCCCATGTGGTATGATTTGCATGTCTCAAGTGATTCAAAATCAAGTGAGTCCAAACGGTCCATTTGCATGGAGTTTCTTCATGCATATACACCAATAGACATGGTTCGCATGTCTCAAACTTTTCAAAACGAGTGAGCCCAAAGATCCATCAACATGGAGCTTCTTCATGCGTTTTATACCGATATGACTTACGTGGCAGTGCCACAAGTAGGTGGTACTATCATTACTATCTTATGTCTTTTGGCATGAACATGTGTATCACTACGATCGAGATTCAATAAACCATTCATTTTAGGTGCAAGACCATTGAAGGTATTATTCAAATAAACAAAGTAACCATTATTCTCCTTAAATGAATAACCGTATTGCGATAGACATAATCCAATCATGTCTACGCTCAACGCAAACACCAATCTCGATGGTAGAGGGAGCGTGCGATGCTTGATCACATCAAGCATGGAAAAACTTCCAACACATATTGCCAGCTCACCTTTAGCTAGTCTCTGTTTACTCCACAGCCTTTTATTTCGAGTTTACTAACATTTAGCAACCGAACCGGTATCTAATACCATGGTGCTACTAGGAGTACTAGTAAAGTACACATTAACACAATGTATATCCAATATACTTCTATCGACCTTGCCAGCCTTCTCATCTACCAAGTATCTAGGGTAATTCTGCTCCAGTGGCTGTTCCCCTTATTACAGAAGCACTTAGTCTCGGGTTTGGGTTCAACCTTGGGTTTCTTCACTAGAGCAGCAGCTGATTTGCCGTTTCATGAAGTATCCCTTCTTGCCCTTGCCCTTCTTGAAACTAGTGGTTTCACCAACCATCAACAATTGATGCTCCTTCTTGATTTCTACTTTTGTGGTGTCAAACATCGCGAATATCTCAAGGATCATCATATATGTCCCTGATATATTATAGTTCATCACGAAGCTCTAGTAGCTTGGTGGTAATGACTTCGGAGAAACATCACTATCTCATCTGGAAGATCAACTCCCACTCGATTCAAATGATTGTTGTACCCAGACAATCTGAGCACAAGCTCAACAATTGAGCTTTTCTCCCTTAGTTTGCAGGCTAAGAAAATCGTCGGAGGTCTTATACCTCTTGACGTGGGCACGAGCCTGAAATCCCAATTTCAGCCCTCGAAACATCTCATATGTTTCACAACGTTTCAAAACGTCTTCGGTGCCTCAACTCTAAACCGTTTAACTGAACTATCACGTAGTTATCAAAATGTGTATGTCAGATGTTCGCAACATCCACAGATGACGTTCGAGGTTCAGCACACTGAGCGGTGCATTAAGGACATAAGCCTTCTATGATGCAATGAGGACAATCCTCAGTTTATGGACCTAGTCCGCATAATTGCTACTATCAACTTTCAACTAAATTTTCTCTAGGAACATATCTAAACAGTAGAACTGAAGCGCGAGCCATGACATAATTTGCGAAGACCTTTTGACTATGTTCAGGATAATTAAGTTCATCTTATGAACTCCCACTCAGATAGACATCCCTCTAGTCATCTAAGTGATTACATGATCCGAGTCAACTAGGCCGTGTCCGATCATCACGTGAGACGGACTAGTCATCATCGGTGAACATCTTCATGTTGATTGTATCTTCTATACGACTCATGTTCGACATTTCGGTCTTCCGTGTTCCGAGGCCATGTCTGTACATGCTAGGCTCGTCAAGTCAACCTAAGTGTTTCGCATGTGTCCCGAGGCCATGTCTGTACATGCTAGGCTCGTCAACACCCGTTGTATTCGAACGTTAGAATCTATCACACCCGATCATCACGTGCTGCTTCGAAACAACGAACCTTCGCAACGGTGCACAGTTAGGGGGAACACCTTTCTCGAAATTTTAGTGAGGGATCATCTTATTTAAGCTACCGCCGTTCTAAGCAAATAAGATGTAAACATGATAAACATCACATGCAATCAAATAGTGACATGATATGGCCATCATCACTTTGCTCCTTTTGATCTCCATCTTCGGGGCTCCATGATCATCATTGTCACCGGCATGACACCATGATCTCCATCATCGTGTCTTCATGAAGTTGGCTCGCCAACTATTACTTCTACTACTACAGCTAACGGTTAGCAATAAAGTAAAGTAATTACATGACGTTTATATTGACACGCAGGTCATAAATAAATTAAGACAACTCCTATGGCTCCTGCCAGTTGTCATACTCATCGACATGCAAGTCGTGATTCCTATTACAAGAACATAATCATCTCATACATCACATATATCATGCATCACATCCTTTGGCCATATCACACCACAAAACACTTGCTGCAAAAACAAGTTAGACGTCCTCTAATTGTTGTTGCAAGTTTTTACGTGGCTGCTATAGGTTTCTAGCAAGAACGTTTCTTACCTACGCGAAAACCACAACGTGATATGCCAATTTCTATTTACCCTTCATAAGGGCCCTTTTCATCGAATCTGATCCGACTAAAGTGGGAGAGACAGACACCCGCTAGCCACCTTATGCAACTAGTGCATGTCAGTCGGTGGAACCAGTCTCACGTAAGAGTACGTGTAAGGTCGGTCCGGGCCGCTTCATCCCACGATGCCGCCGAATCAATATAAGACTAGTAACGACAAGCAAATTGACAAAATCAACACCCACAACAACTTGTGTTCTACTCGTGCATAGAAACTACGCATAGACCGAGCTCATGATGCCACTGTTGGGGAACGTAGCAGAAATTCAAAATTTTCTATGCATCACCAAGATCAATCTATGGAGTAATCTAGCAATGAGGGGAAGGAGAGTGCATATACATACCCTTGTAGATCGCTAAGCGGAAGCGTTCAAGTGAATGGGGTTGATGGAGTCATACTCGTCGTGATCCAAATCACCGATGATCCTAGTGCCGAACGGACGGCACCTCCGTGTTCAACACACGTACAGCCCGGTGACGTCTCCTACGCCTTGATCTAGCAAGGGGAGAAGGAGAGGTTGGGGAAGACTCCATCCAGCAGCAGCACGACGGCGTGGTGGTGGTGGAGGAGCGCGGGACTCCAGCAGGGCTTCGCCAAGCACTACGAGAGACGAGGAGGAAGAGGGGTAGGGTTGCGCCAACAGGGAGATTGAATCGTGTGTTGGGCTGCCCCTTTGCCTCCACTATATATAGAGGGAGAGGGAGGGCTGCGCCCCCACCTAGGGATCCCACCCCAAGGGGTGCGGCAGCCCTAGATCCCATCTAGGGTGGCGGCCACAAGGGGGAGAGCGGGAGGCGCGCCTAGGGTGGGCCTTAGGGCCCATCTGCCCTAGGGTTTGCCCCTTCCCCTATTGGAGGCGCCTTGGGCATTGGTGGGAGGCGCCCTAGCCCACCTAGGGGCTGGTCCCTTCCCACTATTGGCCCATGTAGGCCTCCGGGGCTGGTGGCCCCACCTGGTGGACCCCCGGACCCCTCCGGTGGTCCCGGTACACTACCGGTGATGCCCGGAACACTTCCGGTGGCCAAAACCATACTTCCTATATATCAATCTTTACCTCCAGACCATTCCGGAACTCCTCGTGATGTCCGGGATCTCATCCGGGACTCCAAACAACATTTGGTAACCGCGTACATACTTTCCCTATAACCCTAGCGTCATCGAACCTTAAGTGTGTAGACCCTACGGGTTTGGGAGTCATGCAGACATGGCCGAGACAACTCTCCGGTCAATAACCAACAGCGGGATCTGGATACCCATGCTGGCTCCCACATGCTCCACGATGATCTCATCGGATGAACCACGATGTCAAGGACTTAATCAATCCCGTATACAATTCCCTTTGTCTATCGGTACGATACTTGCCCGAGATTCGATCGTCGGTATCCCGATACCTTGTTCAATCTCGTTACCGGCAAGTCTCTTTACTCGTTTCATAACAGATCATCCCGTGATCAACTCCTTGATCACATTGTGCACATTATGATGATGTCCTACCGAGTGGGCCCAGAGATACCTCTCCGTTTACACGGAGTGACAAATCCCAGTCTCGATTCGTGCCAACCCAATAGACACTTTCGGAGATACCTGTAGTGTACCTTTATAGCCACCCAGTTACGTTGTGACGTTTGGCACACCCAAAGCACTCCTACGGTATCCGGGAGTTGCACAATCTCATGGTCTAAGGAAATGATACTTGACATTAGAAAAGCTTTAGCATACGAACTACATGATCTTGTGCTAGGCTTAGGATTGGGTCTTGTCCATCACATCATTCTCCTAATGATGTGATCCCGTTATCAATGACATCCAATGTCCATGGTCAGGAAACCGTAACCATCTATTGATCAACGAGCTAGTCAACTAGAGGCTCACTAGGGACATGGTGTTGTCTATGTATCCACACATGTATCTGAGTTTCCTATCAATACAATTCTAGCATGGATAATAAACGAATATAATGAACAAGGAAATATAATAATAACCAATTTATTATTCCCTCTAGGGCATATTTCCAACGCGTAATGTCGGTCTGAGCCGCTTCATCTCCAACAATGCCGCTGAATCAATAATCAACTAGTGACGGCAAGAAATATATCTATACCCACGCCCACAGCTCCTTTGTGTTCTACTCGTGCATATAACATCTACGCATAGACCTGGCTCGGATGCCACTATTGGGAAACGCGGTAATTTCAAAAAAATCCTACGCACACGCAAGATCCATATAGGTGATGCATAGCAACGAGAGGGGAAGAGTATTGTCCACGTACCCTTATGACAATGCGGTTGATGTAGACGTACGTCTTCACGATCCGACTGATCCTAGTACCGAAATTACGGCACCTCTGCGATCTGCACACGTTCAGCTCGGTGACGTCCCATGAACTCTCGATCCAGCTGAGTGTCGAGGGAGAGCTCCGTCAGCACAACGGCGTGATGACGGTGATGATGAAGCTACCGGAACAGGGCTTCGCCTAAGCACTACGACAAGATGACCGAGGTGGATTATGGTGGAGGGGGGCACCGCACACGGCTAAAAGCAATCAACTTCTGTGTTCTAGGGTGCCCCCTACCCCTGTATATAAAGGAGCAAGGGGGTAGGCCGGCCGGCCCTAGTGGCGTGCCAAGGGAGGAGAAATCCTCCTCCTAGTAGGAGTAGGATTCCTCCTTTCCTAGTCCTACTAGGAGGAGAAGGGGAAGGAAGGAAGGAAGGGAGAGGAAGAGGAGAAGGAAAGGGGGGGCGCCCCCCTCCCTTGTCCAATTCGGACTCCCTAAAGGGAGGGGTGTGGCTGCCCCTTGTGGGCTGCCTCCCCTCTTC
>NC_057812.1:252127810-252139056 GCF_018294505.1 Triticum aestivum
GGTTTTCTCCGAAATCACCCGAAACACTTCCGGTGTTAGAATATAGCCGTCCAATATATCAATCTTTATGTCTCGACCATTTTGAGACTCATCGTCATGTCTGTGATCATATCCGGGATCCCGAACTACCTTTGGTACATTAAACCACATAAACTCATAATACCGATCCTCACCAAACGTTAAGCGTGCAGGCCTTACGGGTTCGAGAACTATGTAGATATGACCGAGACACATCTCCAGTCAATAACTAATAGCGGAACCTGGATGTTCATATGGGCTCCCACATATTCTACGAAGATCTTTATCGGTCAAACCGCACAACGATATACGTTGTTCCCTTTGTCATCGGTATGTTACTTGCCCGAGATTTGATCGTCGGTATCTCACTACCTAGTTCAATCTTGTTACCGGCAAGTCTCTTTACTCGTTCCGTAATGCATCATCCCGTAACTGACTCATTAGTCACATTGCTTGCAAGGCTTATAGTGATGTGCATTACCGAGAGGGCCCAGAGATACCTCTCCGAAACTCGGAGTGACAAATCCTAATCTCGGTCTATCCCAACTCAACAAACACCATCGGAGACACCTGTAGAGCATATTTATAGTCACCTAGTTACGTTGTGATGTTTGATAGCACACTAAGTGTTCCTCCGGTATTCGGGAGTTGCATGATCTCATAGTCATAGGAACATGTATAAGTTATGGAGAGAGAAATAGCAACAAAGTAAACGATCATCATGCTAAGCTAACGGATGGGTCAAGTCAATCACATCATTCTCTAATGATGTGATCCCATTAATCAAATGACAACTCATGTCTATGGTTAGGAAACATAACCATCATTGATTCAACGAGCTAGTCAATGTAGAGGCATACTAGTGACACTTTGTTTGTCTATGTATTCACACATGTACTAAGTTACCGGTTAATACAATTCTAGCATGAATAATAAACATTTATCATGGTATAAGGAAATATAAATAAAAACTTTATTATTACCTCTAGGGCATATTTCCTTCACGTATTTATATGCCCAATAACCAGAGATCAGGAAATTAATACTTCAGGAAGCTCACGACTCGCCATACTCGATTCACCCCGGAAACACTAAGATGTATTTGGATTTGAAGGAACGTTTCTGGTGGACCGGTATGAAGAAGGATATTGCCGGGTATGTAGCAGTATGTGATGTATGTCAGAGAGTTAAGGTAGAACACCAGAAGCCAGCAGGGTTACTACAGCCTATGCTGATACCCGAATGGAAGTGGGATAAACTTGGCATGGATTTTGTCACCGGATTACAAAGGACCCGATCAGGATATGACTCTATCTGGGTAGTAGTAGATCGCTTGACCAAAGTGGCTCACTTTATTCCCGTGAAGACCACCTATACGAGCGCGAAGTTGGCCAAGATATATATGACCATGATCGTATGTCCGCATGGAGTTTCGAGGACCATTGTATCAGATCGAGGAACACAATTTACCTCGAAGTTTTGGAATCAGTTACACTAGACTTTGGGTACAAGGTTACAGTTCAGTACAGCCTTTCATTCGTAGATAGATGGACAGACCGAGAGAGTCAATCAGATTCTGGAAGACATGTTGAGAGCTTGTGCGCTAGATTATGGCTCTAGTTAGGATGATAATTTGCCTTACGTGGAGTTCTCTTACAACAACAGCTGTCAGGCTAGTTTGAAGATGGCCCCTTTCGAAGCTTTGTATGGAAGGAGGTGCAGGACACCGTTGATGTGGGATGAAGTTGGAGATCGTTAGTTGTTCGGACCAGATTTAATCAAGGAATCTGAACAGAAGGTTAAGTTGATTCGTGATAGACTGAAGGTAGCTCAGTCCAGGCAGAAGAGTTATGCTGACACTAAACGCAAAGAGGTAGTCTATGAAATCGGAGACAGGGCATATCTTCGTGTGTCACTACTGTGAGGAGTCAAACAATTTGGAGTTAAAGGAAAGTTAGCCCCATGATTTGTAGGACCATATCAAGTTTTGGAACGTATGGGAGCAGTGGCCTACAAGTTGGAATTACCCGAAGGTTTGTCGGGAGTTCATGATGTATTTCACGTTTCCCAATTGAAGAATTGTCATGCCGAGATGGCCGATATTCCTTTGAGAGATACGGTGCCCCTGGAAGCAATTCAATTGGAGAGTGACCTAACCAACGGGGAGAAACCCGTCAAGATTCTCGAGTTTGCTAGCCGAGTTGCACGCAACAAGGTTATCAAGTTTCGCAAATTTTAGTGGAGCCACCATACCGAGGAGGAAGCCACCTGGGAGCGAGAGGAAGACCTATGGAAAGACCACCCACACCTATTTTCTAGCCAACCCGAATCTCGCGGGCGAGATTCATCTTAAGGGGGGTTGGTTTGTAATGTCCCAATTTTCAATTTGGATGTTATACATAGATCATCATATGCACATCATATTTTTATTTGCATTTGGTTGTGATCCTAGAAATCTTAAGCAACTCAAGGACCCAAGGAGAGAGTTGGAGGTTTCACAGATTTTCATATTTGAATTTATCTTCAAATTTAAAAGGAGGATCAATTTGATTTTAATTATTTCTCTCCAATTATTTCCAACAATAAAAATAAATGAGAGAAGATAATATGACTTCTTCAACAGAAGAGAAATATTGGAGAAGAATTTTTTTAAATCAAATTATTATTTTATTTGCTATTTTATTTGAATTAGAGAAAAACATGCATTTTTTAAAATTGAATTTTAGTCTAGAAAAATGTTCATCTTGTCCTAAATATTAGGTTTGGTCGGTGAAAATTGTTTCTGGAATTTTTTAGATTTTTTTATATTTTATTAGGATTTTTGTACGCGACAAAATTCATTTTAAAAAAAGTTTCTGGGCCGGCCCAGTCGCAGTCGGGCCACGTCCCAGCGCGCCACGCCTCGTCCCCGTGCTCACGCCGGACTCTCGCGGAGTCCGGGTCGGAGCCGCTGTCGCCCCGCTTGCCCCTCCCGCAAGTCGGACTCGCCCCTTCCCCCTCCTATAAATGTTGCCTCCCGACCTCTCTCTCCTCACCCTGCCCCGTCGTTGCCTCGCCGCCATCGTCAGCGCCGCCACTGCTGCCAAGCCGCCGCCGCAAACCATCGCCCGTGCCGCCGCTGCCCCGCGTCGCCTCCCCGCACCGCCGCCATCGCCCCGTCGCAGCAGCCGCCGGATCTCGCCGCCGCCCGCCGGATCCCGTCGTCGGTTTTCTCTGGTTAAATGGTATAAAAACCGTTCGGTTTTCCCGGTTTATTTTTTAGATCGGTTTAGTTTTAGATCAATTTTTTGTTTTTTATATTAGTCTAATTAGTAAACATTCACTGGTTAGATGGTTTTAACGAACGGTTTCCGTTCGTTGGAATCTGTTAGCGAACATTCGTTCAATAGATTTTTCTTTTAGTTTTATTTTCGGCCAGGGACCTATCCATAATAACTTTTATCACAAATTAGTCCCTGAACTTCAAACCTCCGGTACTTTTTGTTTGTTTGTCCAAATCCAGTGAAACCAATGCAAAAATCTTCGTATTGTTCCCCTCTTTCTAGATAATCAACTTGAACATAATTTTGAAAATTTAAAATTTGGTTTCAAGAAGATTTGGTTTTGAACTTTTTTTATCGTAGTTTGAGTTTCGTAGCTCCGATTTGATTGATTCTTTTTGCAAATCGAAGCTCTTCACTTGAACTTTCAGTTTGGATCTTTTCTTTTGGGTTTTACCTTTGCATCTTATGCTTGAGTGCTTATGTATGCTATTGTTTGTTCACGATAAAGTTTCGGGAGTGTGAGGCTTGCTACTACGAATCACTAGGGTTTTCCGATCGTCAGCAAGGCAAGTAACACTTTGATCATATCCCTTATTACCCAGTTTTTATGCATTAGTTTGAACCCTCAATCATTGCATGAGTAGGATTTGAAAACATGTGGGTAATTGGGAAGTAGTTGGTGAGGTAGGAACCTATTGACTTTTATTCAAACCCTGGGAGTTCTACATATGCTTATACTGCTATGCTATGCTCGTAGATGTGGTTTGGTTTGAGTGATCCATGACAGAAGTGAGAGTTATTATTAATTAATTGTTAAACTTAATGTGGCTACTTTAATGCACATCTGGGTGGATTGGTTGCGGGCACCTGGAGCAATCCAGTGTTGTCCTAGGATATCCCAGAGAACCCGTGTGATCATCCTATGGTTTGCCACCCAGGCTCAAAGGGATCATAAGATTATTCATGCTAGAAACTTCCGTGTGCAGCCACAAGCCATTATGGGCTCTGGCATAGTTGAGTAAGTTGTGTGACCTCTTTCAGTGGTAGGCTAGCAGATGTAGGGGACGTAGGTGGTATTGTCTACCCAGAGTAAAGAGTTAATGCTTCTGAAAGATTGTGTCCCGGTCATCCGTTTCTCAAACATCATGTAGTGTGAGAAAATCCAATGAAGGAGATTGAGTCTTGTGGGGAAAAGTGCGCAAACCTCTGCAGAGTGTATAAACTAATCATGGTTAGCTGTGTCCCCGATTATGGACATTTTTGAGTATCTGGTACTTGAATTATTGGTTTGATCTCGTCACTCTACTTAATTAACGTGTTAGGTCATAATTATTATTTTGGGATTGAGTTGGAGGAACCTTCTCAATAATTTTCAACCAACTTGGTAGTTAAATAAAATATATTCCTCTGTTGTAGGGAAAAATTAGCTTTATGCAAATGATAACCGTAGAGCCTCTACCAGCCATATATGCATGTAGTGATAGTTGTTATTTGTTCATTTCTCTATAGTGTTATCTTGCCAGCATATTCCATGTGTTGACCTACACAGGCTGCAACGTATTATGTTGCAGAATTTTCAGACGAAGAGTAAGGTGCGCTAGGTCATTGTCATGCACTTAGTTTTGCCATGTAGATGGATGGACTCTTCTACCTTCAAGGCTTCCACTATTATCATATTTAGATGGCCTTCAGCCATATTATTGTAATAAGTTCTCTTTTGAGACATTCGATGTAATAAGTGTGTGATTGAACTCTGTTATAAATCCTCGAGTATTGTGTGTCAGCAATACCGATCCAGGGATGACACGTAAGCACAAAGACTTGACCATCTGAGGTCGGGTCGCTACACAGGGGAAGATGCTCCTTGTCAGGAAGATCTGTCGTTGTCCCCACTTGGAGTTGATTAGCATCTGAATGTGAGGGGCATATCCACATGATCTTTTTTGATTAGCAGCAGTTCTCTTCATAGTTTCAACAATGAAACTCATCACCTTGAACTTCTCTGGCACATCAAACATATGAAGCAGGTTGATTGAGTGGCCTCGGATTATCCTATGATCTCCTGACTTGGGCAATAGAGTATGCCTCAATATATTGTTAATCATGGTAAGACTTGACAGCAGATAATAGATAGACCCCAACTTGTGAGTTTCCAAAGCATCATCAGGAATTTGCTTGTACATGTGAGCCATGGAGTTGTGATCCTTCCTGGGCTTGGCATACACATCTATGTCATCTTCAGATTCTTCAGGGGCATTGATCAACTTGGCCCATTCAGCAATTGACGATTGATATCTTGTGCATTCAGTCATCCAGACAATCTTGCCATTTGGATAGAAATGAGTAGTCGAATAGAATTGCATAACCATTTCATCGTTCCATTTTGTCAACTTTTGACCAACAAAAGTGTCAACACCGTTCATTCTGAAACTCTCATGAACTCCTAGAAAGTAATCCTCAATCATCATCAATGAATTTCCAATCAACCCATCTCATGTCACTAACAATGGGCTTCTTGTCCAACAGGACTGTCTCATAGAAATCTTGTTGTTCTTTGGTATGAAAGTGATAATCAACAACAGTTCTTCTCCCTACAGCATATGGATCAGTCTGTCTCCACAATCTAAGACCTGCATCTTTTCTCAACTTCATATTTTCAGCAACTGGATGATTGTCATCATGATCTGGAATCTTGGGCTTTAGCTTTCTGAGCACTTGTTGCTCTTCATCCTATTGAACTTCAGGCACTAGGGCCTTGTTCTTCTTTGCAGCTGAAATGTTTCTGGTGGATCTCTTGGGTGCAGTTGACTTGGGGGCATGAGCTTGAGTTTGAGGCTTGGGGGCTGTCTTTGGCTTAGATGGAGCAGCCTCAGACTTGATAGCATCCCCCATGAGCTTTTGTGACTTTGGAGCTGGTGCAGCTGGCTCTTCCTCCTCCTCTTCCTCATCAGACTCTCTCATCATCGAAGATCTGCCAATGACTCTAGCCATAGTCTTCTTGACTCTCTCCTTCCTTTTCTTTCCTCCAGCAACCTCTTCCTCTCTTGGTTCAAGAGTGAACTCCATGGTTTCTAGAGTGGAGGCTCTAGCTTTAGACATGGGCTTCCTCTTGGCAGGAGCCTTCTTGTGCATACCAGGCTTGATGGCAGCAGCAGCAGCTTGCTCCTTCTTGAGCACTTTCTTCTTTGAGGTGACATCCTCATCAACAACAAAGTCCTCATCTTCAGAATCTGAGGTTCTCTTCTTCCATGTCCTTGTTGCAGCCTTAGGAAAATTGCTTGTGGTGCTTCTACTACCTTCATCATAGCTGCTGTTGGAGGGACTAGTGCCCTCACTAAGATTTACCTGCTCCTCTGGCCTGTTCTGACTATCACTATTGTCTGACATGGCTGAAACTAACCCTGTGAATAGATAGGTATAGGTAGAGTGGATGAGCATCACAAAGCACAGCTATTTTTGCAAAAAATTGAGACAAAAACTTAATTTTAGTTTTGTGCAGAAAGTATTTCGGAGCTACTGATATGACAAAGTCGGTGACACCGAAACAGCTTTAGAGTCCAAACATACAGTTTCGGTCAGACCGAAATGCAGTTCGGTGACTCCGAGATGCTAGGGTTTCACAGAGAAAGTAAACACGGTCACACCGATTCGTACACTTCGTCAGACCGAGTAGTACATGTGCAATGGCCTGGGCCAAATCGGTGAGACTAGAATCTTCAGATCGGTCGATTCGAGATGAGTTCGGCGGAAACCTAACCCTAAGTTTTTGCATCAAATCTATTCTAGAGGAAGTTTTCAGTGGATAGATTGGTCTCAATCGTGGAAAGAAACTAGGCATTGATGTTTGTGCTAGAATCGGAGTTAAAAAAAAGCACAAAGAGATCGAGGTTGTACCCTAACTCGGCGACGAACTCGCTACAATGACAATGATGGTGGAGATTCCCGTAGGGGCAAAGAGATCGAGTCATTGTAGGACTTTGACTTGGAACTTCTCTCTTTGCTTCTAATTTTGTAGAACTTGTTGAAGTTCTTCATCATTAGGCTCAATTCTTCATTGAAGACTTGTTTCTCACTTGACGTTGTAGGGGCATCACATGAATCTTTGTAAGGACCACTAGACTTGTTGTGAAGCTCTTCCTTATCCTTAAGTGACATCTCATGAGCAACAATTCTACAAATGACTTTCGTTGGCTTGAGATCTTTGTAATTGGGCTTCATTGGATCAAGGTGCACATGGTATCATATTTTCCATCCAAGGCTCTTAGGATCTTCTTGATGATGAATCTGTCGGTCATCTCTTCACTTCCTAAGCCGGCAATCTCATTTGTGATGAGAGCAAGCCTAGAGTACATCTCAGCGACTCCTTCACCATCCTTTATTTCGAACTTGTCAAGTTGACTTTGAAGCACATCCAATTTGCATTCCTTGACGGACTCGGTACCTTCGTGTATATCAACTAAACTATACCAAATTTCCTTTGCATTATCAAGGTGGCTGATTTTGTAGGATTCTTCGGGGCACAATCTGTTGAAGAGGATATCACAAGCTTGAGCATTGTATTGCAACATCTTCAATTCTTTTGCGGTCGCTTCACGATTCGGTTCTCTTCCATCCTCGAAGAATTCACCTTGCAAACCAATACACACAATAGCCCAAATGCGTGGTTATGTCCAAGAATATGCATTTTCAACTTATGCTTCCAACTAGCAAAATTAGTACCATGAAAGTAAGGACCTCTACGGTGGTAATTTCCATCGCTAGATGCCATACTATCCTAGGTTGTGAAACCAAGGCTGTGATCACCAAAGCTATGGAAATCAAGGAAAATGGAGACCAAAGCTCTGATACCACTTGTAGGATCGAAAGTAGGTCTAGAGGGGGTGATTAGACTACTTGACCAAATAAAAATCTAGCATTTTCCCAATTTTAAGTCTTGGCATATTTTAGCAACTTAGAACAAGTCAAGCAATCAACCTACACATGCAATTCTAAGGGTGTGGAGGCGGGAAGTAAAACATTGCATATGAAGGTAAAGGGAAGGGTTTGGAGAAGACAAACGCAATGTAGACACGAAGATTTTTGGCATGGTTCCGATAGGTGGTGCTCTCATACGTCCATGTTGGTGGAGACTTCAACTCGCGAAGGGTAACGGATGCGCGAGTCCACAGAGGGCTCCACCCATGAAGGGTCCACGAAGAAGCAACCTTGTCTATTCCACCATGGCCATCGCCCACGAAGGACTTGCCTCACTCGGGTAGATCTTCACGAAGTAGGCAATCTCCTTGCCCTTACAAACTCCTTGGTTCAAACTCCACAATCTTGTCGGGGGCTCCCAAGTGACACCTAACCATTCTAGGAGACACCACTCTCCAAAAGGTAATAGATGGTGTGATGATGATGAACTCCTTGGTCTTGTGCTTCAAATGATAGTCTCCCCAACACGCCACTCTCTCACACAGATTTGGCTATGGTGGAAAGATTATTTGAGTGGAAAGCAACTTGGGGAAGGCTAGAGATTAAGATTCTTGTGGTTGAATTGGAATGTCTTGGTCTCAACACATGATTAGGTGCTTCTCTCTCAGAAAATGAGTAGTGGAAGTGTAGGCATATTCTGATGGCTCTCTCTTGAATAGAGAAGGGGTGGAGGGGTATATATAGCCTCCACACAAAATCCAACCGTTACACACATTTGACCCAACTCGATCAGGCCAAATAGGAGAACTCGGTGAAACTGATTCAGTTCAAAATGTGAACGTTAGGATTCTTAGTGGGACCGACATGATCAACTCGGTGGGACCGATGTTCTAGACTTGGGGCAAAACCTCGTCTCGGTGTGACCGATTGCATGAACTCGGTGAGACCGATTTCAGCAATGAGCAAACAGGGAGTTGGTCAAGCAAACACGGTGGGACCGATCGCTCATTTCAGTAAGACCAAAATGTTACGAAGGGAAATAGAGAGTTTGCATTGCAAACTTGGTGGGACGGATTTCTTAAGGGGTGATCGATACAAGACTGCGTAGCTTGGGCTTTCCTATATATTCACCAATGTCAGTCTTCCAAAAAAGCAATTGCAATTCTCAAACTTGACTTTGCCAAAGCTTTCAACACAGTTGAGCATGCCCCCATGCTGAAGATTATGAAGCATATGGGTTTTAATGACAGGTGGCTCACCCGAATTAAATGCATCTTCTCAGACAAATCTCGGTCCTCCTCAATGGTGTTGCGGGTCGTCAATTCCATTGCCGACGTGGTGTCCGTTAGGGGGACCCCCTCTCACCACTAATCTTTGTGCTAGCAGCAGACTACAATGATGCATACAGAGTTGGCCGGATCCAACTCCTGTTTCCATGCAACGATCAAACAGACTACCCGGTGATGCAATACGCGGATGATACCATCTTGGTCCTCCCAGCATGCACCAAACAAGCCCAAACCATTAAGAACATCTTATCAGACAATGCTGAATCCGTTGGGCTCAAAATAAATTTCCACAAATCCACATTGATTCCCATTAATATGGAGGCCGACTTGAGCTCGAGCTTGGCTTCAATTTTCAGATGCTCTATTGGATCAATGTGGTTCACATATTTGGGGTTGCCTATGGGTACTTCTCGCCCATCGATGCAAGATTTCATGCCGCTGGTGTGCTTGGCAGAAAGACGACTAACTTCAACACTATCACTCATGTTCGATGGAGGAAACTTTCTGTCCTCAACTCCACGGTTTTTGATCTATGCCATGTGCACTCTCAAGCTTCCTCCCAAGTTAATAGAACTTCAGGACAAGATCAGAAGAAGATGCCTCTGGACCAAAAAGACTTAGCAGGGTGAAAAGTGTAACTCCCTTGCTGCTTGGGACATGGTTTGCAAGCCCAAGAAACATGGTGGCCTCGGGATCATCAACCTCAAAGTACAGAATGAAGCTCTCCTTATGGAATAATTGTACAAATTTAATACCAAGGAAGACATCCCATGGGTCCACCTAACGTGGAATGCACACTATCAACACAAGATTCTGCATGCATCAGATCCCATGGGCTCCTTTTGGTGGTGCAAAATTATCAAACTCACACCAGTGTTTCGAGGGATCTCACAAGTCAATATGGTTTGTGGCACCACAGAGCTGTTCTGGAAAGACCATTGGCTCCCAAATATACTCCAAATCTCCCACCCACGAGCCTTTTCTTATGCGCTGAAAGAAGATATTTTAGTCAGGGATTTCTTGCTCACTACAGCACTAGCGGAGGCATTCCACCTGTCACTCTCTCGCCAGGCTCATGCTGAGGTCGGAGACATGCAGATGTTATCTACACAAATACTGCCTATGGCGGCTAATAGTGACGTTTGGCACTACACCTGGGGGAAAACTGATTTCAAATCTACAAACTACTACAGAGTCTACTTCAGGGACGTTCAATCACACCAAGCATTCAGTTGGCTATGGAAATCAAAGCGTGTTGTCAACATGAAGGTCTTTGGCTGGCTCCTTAATGACAGACTCAATACTAGGAACATGCTGAAACGTTGTCACTACAATATTGAAGACGATCACAATTGCCTATTATGCGGCCTACCCATAAAAGAAATAGTCGACCACATGATTTTTACATGCACGTTTAGAAAGCAATGCTGGGACAAGCTTGGGCTTGTGTGGCCTTCCAGTACATGTCGTCTGCAACTAATCAAAACCGTGAAGCAGACTCAAAACAGGAACCTTTTCTTCGAGATCTTCTTGGTGGACGCATGGAGCCTTTGGAAGGAAAGGAACAACACACATTTTAGATCTATGGATCCCAGTACCACGCCGTGGCTATGTAGATTTAAAGGTGACTTCGAGCTGTTACAACATAGAGTCACAGAGGTGGATATGCCTCTTGTACTTTCCTTTTTGAACTCTCTTACATAAGAGAGAGCCAACCTCATTGTTTTTTCCCTCCTGCCCCAGGGGCAGAGGCAGCTTGTAA